>NC_077233.1:134904574-135204574 GCF_027887165.1 Monodelphis domestica | reverse complement strand
GGTAGGGTTTTGGATTCTAATCCATTCTGCTATTCGTCTACGTTTTATGGGTGAGTTCATCCCATTCACGTTCAGAGTTATGATTGTCATTTGTGGACTCCCTGGCATTTTGATTGCCTTCCCTAATTCTAACCTTTTCTTCTTCGGCTCTACCTTTTAGTCCAGTGATTTACTTTGAATCAGTCCCCCTTGTCCCCTCCCTTGATGTTTCCCTTTTTAGTCCCTCCCTTTTTGTTCCCTCCCCCTCCCCCCTCTCTTTCCCTCCCTTTTTGTTCTCCCTCTCCCCCTCCCCCCCTTGGTTTTCCCTTCTCCTTACCCTTGTTGGGTAAGATAGAATTCAAGATCCCAATGGATCTGGATGTTTTTCCCTCTCAGAGTTGATTTCCCTGAGATTGAGGTTTAAGTAACCCCCCCCCCCCTCTCTTCCTCTCCTTCTTATAGGAGTTTTCTTCCCCTCCCCTTCCCCTGTGAATCTTTGTGTGAGAACCATTATTCTATTTGGTCTTTCTTTACCCCCTATTTATACATTACATTTTCCCCACATATTAGTATACATAGGTTGATATAAATGTAGTCCTTATAGAAGAGAGTTTGAGTAAAAGAAGATAACATTTTTCCCCTTTCCTTAATATTTACCTTTTCAGGTATTCCTTGCTCTTTGATTTTCGGTATCAAACTTTCCACAGAGCTCTGGTCTTTTCTTTGCAAAAAGTTGGAAGTCTTCTATTTTGTTGAATGCCCATACTTTCCCTTGGAAGTATATAGTCAGTTTTTCTGGGTAGCTGATTCTTGGTTGGAGACCCAGCTCTCTTGCCTTTCTGAAGATCATGTTCCATGCCTTACGATCATTCAGCGTAGAACTTGCAAGGTCTTGTGTGACCCTGATTGGCATTCCTTTATATCTAAATTGTCTTTTTCTGGCTTCCTGTAGGATTTTTTCTTTTGTTTGATAGCTTTGGAATTTGGCAATTACATTCCTGGGAGTTGTCTTTTGGGGGTTTAGTGTAGAAGGTGTTCTGTGAGCTCTGTCAGTGGCTGTATTGCCCCCTTGTTCTAGAATCTCTGGGCAATTTTCTTTGATTATATCTTGTATCACCATGTCCAGTTTGGTGTTTATTTCTGGCTTTTCTGGGAGTCCAATTATTCTTAAATTTTCTCTTCTCCCCCTGTTTTCCAGATCTATCACCTTGTCGGTGAGATATTTTATGTTCTCTTCTAATTTCTTGGTGTTTTGGCTTTGCTTTATTAGTTCTTGCTTTAAAGCCTGGTTTTCTTTTACAGTTTGGTCAAACTGGTTTTGTAGATGCGTGAATTTCTTTTGCATCATTTCCCACTTTTCCTCCCAGAGGGCTTCCATCTTTTTGGTCCTTTCTGATTCAAATTCTTCATGTGTTTGTGGAGAGTTTCTATTTCCTTTGGAAGATTTTGGAGAATTTTCTTGTATATCTTCTTCTATCTGCTCTGTATTTTGTATTTTGGCTCCATAGAATGTGTCCAGAGTCGCCCCTTTCTTCTTATTTTTCTTGGTATTTTGGGGGGGCTTCTGTGCTTCTGTGGAGTTTGTCATCTCTGAACGTGGAGGATTGGCTTTTCTTGTCTTTGTCTGGTGATCAGAGGCTTTAGTCCTGGGCAGATGTTGGTTCTATGAGCGTTCCCTGGGTTAAACTGAATATGCCTCACTGGAACTGGAATGGAAGGGTCGGACCACGAGGCCATACTCTCCCCCTGGCTCGATTTCCGGAAGTTGCCTTCAGAATCCCTGGCCGTGAGGCTGTTTCGTCGGCCTGCGGGGGGATGGGCTGCTGCTTCCCCAAGCTCCGAGAGCACAGACTTTCACTGAGACTTGGATAGCAGGATCCAGCCCGTGAGGCTGTCTTGCCCGCCCTGAGGGTTGCTGTTGTTTTGACCAGCTCTCTGCAGCGGAGGCCCGAGGCAGTAACTTTCACCCGGACCGACCGGCTCTTTGACCAACCGGCTCTTTGCAGCGGAAGCCCCAGGCAGTAACTTTCACCCGGACTGGGACTTGGGTAGAAGACCCTGAGGGTTGTTGTTCCTCAGACCCTGCTCTCTGAGCCCGGCGTGGCTGCCGCTTCCGGGAGCCTTGGACTCTGCGCTCCTACCCCTGAGGTCCGAGGGATCTCGGGTTCTGGCTTTTAAGGGGAGCCGTACCTTTTGAACCGGGTCCAGGTCCAGGAGGAGGGTTCCCAGGGTCTGTGCTGTTGATCGTTTTGAATTTCGGCGCCTTAGGAGCTTCTAGTTTGAGATCGGTAGGGAAGGGTTTTCCGGAGATCTGAACTTCAGCTTTCTTTAAGCCGCCATCTTAACCGGAAGTCTCCTACATGATAAAATTTTATAAGGTGTCATGCACAGATGGAAAAATGTACACTCTTTTCTACTACCATTCAACAAATTCAACAATCACCAGAGGAATATCATGACTAATAGGTCTATTGGAGTTCTTGCGCTCTTGGGTGGTAGCGGTAGTAGTAGGAGACGGTACAGGCTAGCAAAATGCCTGGTAGAAGGACAATTGGGAGACTCTTCCTGTATCTTCATTTCTGCCCAGACCTGGTAGGAAGTGTTGCGTTTCAGGGTGGATGTCTTCAGGTTTGCTCAGGAATTTGCTCTAGGAATGAGACCTGTATCACCTGCTACCTAAAAGTTACAGCTACCCACCAGGCCCTCGTGTCCTCAATGAAGCCTGTTCCTGTAACTCAGCAGTTGGCAGATGGGTACCTGTGGAAGGCTCTGGTGACAGCTGCAGCTGCTGCAAGATGGGGACCTGTATATCCCTCTCACCATGCAGGAAATGGAGTCTCACAGACCAGAAGCCGGGTAACCCTTCAGAATTAGAGACTGATCTGATGCTCTGGCCTTTGGTCTTATATGAGAATGGGCTAAGATCAGTGCAAGAGAACAATGTGGGAGACAATGGAAACCAGTGGTTACAAGGTAGAAGGTAAGGATTTCTTATTTCTTTTTTGCTTCTGAATACTGTCCCCTCATTAAATTTTTATGATTGTGTTGTTTTCCACTCCTCTTCCTGACTCAGTTTTCTTTGCAGGATCTTCATTCATGTCTCACTCCTTATGTAGAGTTGTATCCCAGGGTTCTGTTCTGGGATCTCTTCTATTCTTTCTGTACATTCTTTTTCTTAGGGACTTCATCAGATCCTGTGGATTTAATGATCAGACCTGATCATTAATAACATATATATGTATATGTATAAAACTCTTACGGCCTTATTTCCTCGAGGAGCTCTCGCCAACTGCCTAGTGGACATATATACCTGGAGAGTTCATAAGCATTTCAATTTTGACATAGAACATTGCCTATCTAGGTTAACTGCACATTCAACCTCTTTATGGCTCTGTATATCTCCAACTGTTTTCCAACCTTCTGAATTCTAGTCTTTCTTATAGTTCTTGGATCACTTTAATAATCACTTAAAACAGGATCATAATCCTGCTAAGAAAAGGCTCCCCAAACCATACCACTGCTAACTTTCTGCTGTCATCAGGGTCAGGAGTTTTATCTCCAAAGGCCAAGACTTTTCTAGCTTCTCTGTAGCATCTTTCTTCTAGCAAGTAGCCTGCAACACATATTATTATTTATAGACTTCTACAGTTTCACCTTATAATTAATAGCTAGCATTTATTATATAGTGCCTCAAGGTTTCCAAAGCACTTTCCAAATATTATCTCATTTGATCCTTATAACCCTGGGGAGTAGGTGTTATTATTATCTACATTGTGCTGATTGATAAGGAAATTAAACAGAAGTTAAGTGACTTGTCCAGTATCATTAATAAGTGTCTAAGGATGGATTAGAACTCTGCTCTGTCTGACTCCAGGCCCACCATTCTATCTATTATACCATATAGCTGTAACTGTTCTCTGCTTTCTGTTTGGTCTTATTCCCACTCTCGTCTCTGCTGACTTCCTGTCTTCTCTCTCCAATTGCCTATTGGACATCTCAAACTAGATGTGGGACTTAATATGTCCCAAAGGTGAACTCATCTTTCCCTTTCAAATCCTCCCCTCGTTCTAACTTCCTGATTAGTGACAAAAGGAGCACTATTCTCCCAGTCACCCAAGTTTTCAACTTGGGTATCATTCTATACTATTCCCTCTCTTATCTCCTGTCCCTTTTCCATTTGGTGGTAAAATCCTATCAATTCTACCTTTGTGACACTTTCTCTTCTCTTACACCATCACCACCCTGGTGCAGGTCCTCATGTCCCCTTATCTGGACTATTGCAATAGCCTAGTTCTACTAGATCAAGTGTTTCCTCACTCCAGCCCATCCTCCACTCATAAGTGAAAAGGATTTTCCTTAATCCTAATCAAGGTCCAACCATGTTATCCTATCACCCCAGTCAATAACCTTTAGTTATTCCCTATTATTTCCTCCAGGACCAAATATAAATTGCCACTCCAGTATCTTTGCTAAGAAAACCCCATGCGGGACCACTAAGAGTCAGAAATAACTGAACAACCACCTGGCCCCTTCTTACCTTTTCAGTCTTCTTACACCTTATTTTTCTCCACAAACTTCAAGATCCAGTGCCATTGGCCTCGTTGTTTTCGTTCAAGATATCTCTTCATACTGACCATCTTTACTGGCTATGTCTCATGCAGGAAACATTCGCAATTCTTATCTCTGCTTCCTCGTTTCCTTCAATTCTCAGCTAAAGTCTCACCTTCCAAAAGAACCCTTTCCAAGTCTTCCTCAATCTCAGTGCCTTCCCCAGGTTGATTATCTCCAATCTATCTGGTATCTGTTTTGTTTGTATGCAATTGTTTTCATGTTATCTCACCCACTAGAGTGAGCTCCTTGAGAGCAGGGACTTTGGGTTTTTTTTTTATCTTTATTTGTATCTCCAGAGCTTACCACAATGACTGGCACCCTTAGGTGCTTACTAAATACTTGCTGACCAAAGCTGGTATCCCATATTTTTAAGACTTCCCCCATCCTTCTAAGGTAAGTGGCCGGTTAATTAGATACATTTATTTGTATGTGGTTGATAATGAATTGATGCTATCTTTCAGAGGTATTTGCATTTTGTCTGGGAACTTCCATAATGCCTTTCTTACCCCTTCTAAAACCCTTACTTTCAGTCTTAGTAACATCTCTAAGACAGAAGAGCAAGGGTTAGGCAAATGGGGTGAAGTGCCTTGCCCAAGGTCACACAGCTAGGCAGTGTCTGAGGACAGATTTGAACCCAAGTCCTTCAATCTCCAGGCTTGACAATCTATCCACTGAGCCACCCAGCTGTTTCCCATAATGCCTAATGCAAAACAATCAATATCTAATGATGGAATGTTAGATGCCACCACAATCCAGCATTATAGGATGCTTCTAATTTGGTCTATGTGAAATGTGGGCTCTGTTGAGTAATATTGGATTTGGCTTTTTGGCCCCAGTTTTATCAGCTGTAAGATGAAGTTGAGATTTTGTCCTGATCTTACAGTAGAATACATAGGTAATGTGAAGATCAAGTCAATACCGCCTTAAACCTTTCTGTTTTTTCACAGAAAAGAGCTAGTTCAATCAAAAGTGGCCCAGTATTTACCAATATATCAACTCTCAGGAAATCAGTTTCATTAATTCTACTTGAAGATAGTGGTGACATCGGCCCATTTTCTTGAAAAATACTTGCATTAATGCAGATGATTCAAAGGACAATAAGGAGAGTCAGACATTTGTATATTGTCTATATCTGCATGTTTCCCCTCTTACCTTGTGGCTCTTCTTTGCATCTCATTGTTTCTTTGTGCTTTCAGGGACTTTGGGGGCACTGAGAGGAATTTGATGTGGCATTCTTTGTTATGTTTATATATCTTAAGATGACATCTTCCAGAATCAGGTGGCTAGAGCTCCAGATTTAATGAAAAGTACTTTTACTGTAACCCAAATGTAGTTCATGCAGATGTTACTCTCTGTTAATTTTTTTTTCTTTTTGAAAACCTTACCCTTCTGTCTTAGAATCAATACTAAGTATTGGTTCCAAGGCAGAAGAGCGGTAAGGGTTAGGTGACTTGCCTAGCGTCACACAGGTAGGAAGTATCTGAGTTCAAATTTGAACCCAAACCTCTTGTTTCCAGGCCTAGCTCTCTATCAACTGAGCAACACCTCTCCTGTTAATTTTTAATTTGAATTTCTTTGTCATGGTAGGGCTTCCTACCTAAATGTCTTTATAGAAGAGAGTTCACAGAAATGAGACCAAAAGCTTAGTTTAGGAGAGTATCCAACAATTTCAGAAAAGTTAGCAAAGAATATTTCCACATCACAGAGATTAGGACACCCTGTCCCTAGATCTGGAACATCCTCACAAACATTTTTGGCTTTCCCTTTGTATCAGAGAAGAAGCCGGAGATTTTCTTTTTCTTTTATAGAATGTTTACATTAAAAGAAATTGTCTAAAATTATGGTGTTAGAAGATAAAATAGGTTGATATAATACAGTATCCTGTAGAGTTTCTACATTTCTGAATTTCTAAACTTTTTCTATGTCATCTGCTGGCCTTTGTGTATCTGCGGCTTCCATAAACTTCTCCCAAATAATTCCCATTTAATTTCTTATGCCACCTGTGATATTTTGAAAACACAATGGGGAAAGTCTCAGTGTGGAAGGGACACCTGCATTTTCACTGAACAAGCAGAAATGAGATACTAAGCCAGATTCTTCCAGTCTTAGAAACCTCCTGGTTTTAAGTTTTTTTTTTTTTTAAGGTCAATCATTAGGGAATTAAAAAAAAATTCTTTTATTTTTTTAAAAATCTTGTTTCCAAAATAGCTTCACATCAGTCTGTCTTCACCATCTTGGGGCAGTGTGTGATCATGAACAAGTCATCTTATCACAGCGAACTGCAGTTTCCTCATCTGTAAAAGAAGTAAAATAAAATGTGGAGCACCTACCTCATGGCTTTGGGGGGCTCAATTGTACTAATGCATATAAAACACTTTCTAGACCTTGAAGTCAATATGAAGATCAGGGATTCATTCTATACCAACTCTTCGAATTAGAGTAAATTTACTCACATTTTATAGTTGAGGAAATTCAAAGTGACCCCCAAGATCACTTAAGGTGATTGGCAAAGCTAAGCTTAGAATGTACCCCTCTTCATTTTCATTCTAATCCTCAGTTACCAAGGCAACAGATGACTGTGTCTAGGATGGTGAAGTCAGTCAGAACCACAATCAACCTTGCCTCTGAAGATGGTTTCCAGGCCATCCACAAATATGCCAAAGAGTGTCCCTTCTGGTCCCAATCCATGCCCCATAAAAACATAATCCTGAGAGTAATTTATAACCTGAGAGAACAGGTTTCATAGAGTATGAAAGTATCAAGGAATCTACTGATGATGCTTCTGTGGAATATGAACTTATCTGAGCCTCTAAAATCCATACAGTGGATGTTAAATGAGAAAGTCCCCTTCCTTTTTACATTTACCATATTTATCCAGATATGGGCCACACATTCTCTCCAAATGCGCCTTGAACAAACTTGAGGGCAAGTCTTTAAGAATATGATTTTTTCAATGGTTTTGTGATCTCGCTGATTTGACTGCTCCTTTTGAAGCTGCATATCTCAACCTTCCTTCTCAATCCATGCAACTCTTGTCCATGCCCTCCTGAATATCTTGCACAAAGTTCCACCAAATGTTACAGAGCCCTTCCTCTAGTACTCTGGAACTATGTTTGGGCAGTGAATCGTACAGGCAGTCCTTTGTCCTTGCTCATGAATCATCAAATGAATGATACTCTGTACGTAACTTCTGTTCTATATAATTCTTCACTGGTAACTTTTTACATCTTACACTTACCCAACATGTATCTTATCTCTTCATTGTTCCTTGGTTGAGCTACAATTTTAATTATTCAGATACTGTACTGTTTCATCATTTACAACCATTCAGAATCACTGAAAGAATATTGATGTTAGAAAAGTGGCACTTTGAGGGAGAAGTTTAGAATTATTAAAAGCACTGCAGGGGACAACTAGGTGGCTCAATGCATAGTCAGTACTGGAGACCAGAGGTCATGGGTTCAAATTTGACCTTAGATACTTCCTAGCTGTGTGAGCCTGGACAAGTCACTTACCTCCCATTGCCTGGAAGAGTTTGAATCCTAAATAATTTTTGGGAGAAAAAGAAAAAGAGGGAGAAAAATATCTAGCAAAACTGATAATTACATTAAAAAAACCTGGTTTATACAGTGTTTTGTACCTATGACAGTAATGGTGAATCGTTTAGAAAGGCAGGTGATGTGAGAAATGTCCTCAGATGAGGGGGAGAGGAGCACCCCAGCCCTACGTCCCTCTGACTTTCTAGTAATGAACTCTGGTGAACTCTGTGCTGGGGTGATGGCATGCACCTATAAAGAGGGCACACATGCCATAGATTTACCACCATAGACCTGTGGAGTTCTAACCTCTGCAAAGGAGTGTGGGATATATGAGTCTTAGCTTGTTCTTTATAATTTTGTAATATTTATTTTCAGTGTTTGATGGTTATTATTCTTTCCTTTTACATTGTTGTAGTCATTGTGTATATTATTTTTTCTGGCTCTGCTTATTTTACTTTGCCTAATCTCACAAAAGAATTTCCTTGCTTCTCTGGATTCATCATATTAATTTCCTAGGGACTATAATATTCTATTACCAAATTCTTGGTATAGCTGCCATGTGGAATATTTATGTGATAAAAATTTATGTAGCTCTCACCCAACTAATAGGAATCTATACTTTATTTCCAGTCTTTTGATACCGACAAAAATATTTATCAATATGTTGATGTAAATGGAACCTTAATTTTTTTCAGCCATTAAGCATTGATTTTATCTTTTGCCACTTGCCGCTATCAATTGCATTGATCAGAGTTAAGTCGTTCAAAATTGTTCAATTTAAGATTATAGTATAAATTGTTCTCCTGGATCTGTTCCCTTTACTCTGCAGTAATTCATGTAAGTCTTCCCCAAGTTTCTCTAGAATTGTCTCTTCATTTCTTGCAGCTCAATATTATTGCATTGCATTTATATCCTGTTATTTTGTTCAGCCATTCCTTGGTTGATGGAAATCCCCTTAATTTCCAGGTCTTTGCCATACTAAAAGAGCTGCTATAAATCTTTTTGCACATATAAGACCCTTTCCTTTTTCTTTGCTCTCTGGGGTCATAGTGGTTTTTCTGGATCAAAGATTATACACGGTTTAATAACTTTTGGAGCATGGAGCATAGTTGCAAATTACTTTTTAGAATGACTGGACCAATTCACAACTCTACCAATAGTGTGTTAATGTGTCTATTTTCCTGTAGTTCCTTCAACATTTGTTGTTTCCCTTTTTCTTTTTATCAACTTTAATGGCCTAATGGATATTAAGTAGAAGCTCAGAGTTGCTTAAATCCCATTTATTTAATTATTAGGAATTTGGAGCATTAAAAAAATATGCGTGAATTTCTTCCTTTGATATCTATTTGTTCATTTCCTTTGAACATTTATATGCTAGGGAATGGTTCTTAGCCTTATAAATTTGAGTCAGTTCCTTGTATATCTTGACTATGTTATATTAAGTAGTAAAGGTCAGAGAAATTTGCTAGAAAATTTTTCTCCCTAATTAACTATTTCCTGCCTAATCTTAGTTGATTGGATTTGGTAAAAAAAAGTTTTAGTTATAAGAATTACAAATTACCCATTTTATCTTTTGATATCATTTCTATTGCTTATTGGATCAAGAATTTTTCCTCTCTCCATAAATCTAAAAGATATTTCCTTTGTTCATCTGACTAGTTTATGCTATAACCTTTCATATTTAGATCATGTATCCATTTGGAGTTTTCTTTGGTATATTTTGTAAGGTGCTGGTCTAAACTCAATTTCTGTTAGGTTGCTCTCCAGTTTTCCCAGTTGTTTCTGTCATGTAGCGAGTAGTTTGTATTTTGAACAAAGGCTATTTGCTTTTATATGTTGTTCCACTGAACAACATCTCTTATAACCAATGCCCTAAACTCTTTTGATGATTACTGATGATAACATAGTTTGAGTTCTTGTTTTGCAAGGTCTCCTTCCTTCTCACTACTCCCCGACTCTATCATTTCTCTTGAGATTCTCCACCCCCCCAAACCCTTACCCTCTGTCTTAGTTTTGATTCTAAGACAGAAGAGGGGCAAGGGCTAGACAATTAGGGTTAAGTAACTTGCCCAGGGTCATATAGGTAGAAAATATCTGAGGCCAGATTTGAAGGCCTGACATTCTATCTACTGTGTTACCTAGCTGCTCATTTCATTGAGATTCTTGACTTTTTGTTTCCTCATATGAATTTCATGATTTTTTTTTTGTTAGTATGGCCTTATAATGATGAAGTTAATTTAGGGAGCATTTTCATTGTATTATCTTGATTTGGCCAATCTTAGAACAATTAATATTTTTCCAGTTATCTAGGTCTATATTGGGGTGTATGGGGTGCTCAGGGAGGAGTAGTATCTCTGGTATGGAGGGCTTGTCGTGCCCTCCTAGGGCAGCTCTCTAACCTCTGACCCCCACCTGACACCCTGCTCTCACTTGTGGCTCCCAGTAGCTGCTAGCATGTGGCAGCGGCCACACCCTGGTCAAAGGGACAGGCCGGCCAAACCTTGTGAGGGTAGCCATCGGGTCGTAGATCCCTGGTGAACTAGGGCTTTGCTCACCCAGCATGTGAAGACTGCTTCGGCTGAACAGACGGAAGAAACCAATAAGAAGGTTCAACGGCTGAGAGGGCGATGCAGCAAAGCACTGTGGAGTGCTTAGGGCGTGTTAGAGCACAAAAGACAACATGGCCATCCAATGCAGCTGAGGAAGTCTCCAGGTGTAACGATTTTTCGTGCCACTGGACCCAGGCTTCCAACCCCGAGAGGGACTGTCTCTGTGCATCGGCTTTTCCACTTAAATCTCCTTCACGCACAAGTGTCTTTGTGCACACTCATCTACATCATAGATGAAAGTGCACAAAGACAATAGTCATCCTCGGTTACCAAGAGACTAGGTCTATATTTTTATAAAGTATTATTATAGTTGTATTCATTTAGTACCTATTTGTATCTTGCTATGTAGTTTCTCAAGTATTTCATATAGTATATAGTTATATTGAGTAGAATTTCTCTCTCCCAATTAGGTTTTGTCAATATTATAAAAAATGCTGACAATGTGTCTGGATTTATTTTATATACTGAACCATTGATGAAGCTTTTGTTTCAATTAATTTTAGTTGACTTTGGGGTTCTCTAAATATACCATCACATAATTTATAAAAGGCAATAATTTTGATTCTTTTTTTTGCCTATGCTTATTCCTTCATTTTTTGAGTGTGTTACTGCTATAGATAGCATTTCTAGCACCATATATCAAATAGTTTTTGTTGTTCAGTCATTTCAGTCATGTCTGATACTTTATGACCCCATTTGCTGTTGTTTTTTTACATTTTAAACCCTTACCTTCCATCTTAGAATCAATACAAGGTTTTGGTTCTAAGGCACAAGAGCAGGAAATGCTAGGCAATGGAGGTTAAGTGATTTGCCCAGGGTCACCTAGCTAGGAAGTATCTGAGGTCAGATTTGAACCTAGGACCTCCCCTCTCCATGACTAGCTCTCAATTCACGAGCCACCCAGCTGTCCCCTTGAGGTTTTCTTGACAAAGATACTGGAATTGTCTGCCATTTCCTTCTCCAAAGTATTTTATAGATGAAGAACCAAGACTTGGTGCTCTATACAAGCTACCCATGTCAAATCGTAATGGTGATAATTTGGTCTCTTTGCTTTATCTCTGATCTTATTGGAAAGGACTCTAGTTTATCCCCATTGTTAATAATGCTTGCTCTTGGTTTTAGATATATATTGTTTGCCATGTTAAGTAAAAGTATATTTATTCCCATTTCTGCTGGTTTTTTAAAAAAGGAAAATGGGCTTGTTTTTGTTAAAAGTTTTTTTCTGCAGCCTTTAATGTCAGTTTTGTTGCTCATGTGGTCAAGTAGGTTCATAGGTTTTCTAATACTGAACCAACCCTGCATTCCTGGCATAAATCCAGTGTAGTCATAGTGTATTATTTTTGTGATATAGAGCTTCTTTGTTAATATTTTATTTATAAATTTTGTGTCAATGTTCATTAAGGATATCAGTCTATTTTTTTTCTTTTACTCTCCCTGATTTAGTTATCAAGACTGAATTTTTATCATAGAAAGAATGTGGTAGGATCTACTTTTTTGATATTTTTGCAAATAGCTTGTATAATACTGGACATAATTGTTTTTTGGATGTTTAACTTGAATATGCTCCTGGTGTCAGGATTTTTTCCCCTTTGGTGGTTCATTTATGGCTTCAGTTTAGTTTCCTGAGACTGGATTGCTTAAATTCCCTTCCTCCTTTGTTAATTAGGGTCTTTTATATAGTTACAAATATTCTTACATTTTATTTGTTTTAATTTTTATAGGCATATAGTTTGAGAAAATAGTTTTGAATGATATCCTCTTCTGCTTCCAAGTTCTAGTTCCAAAATCTCCTTTCCTGGGTTATTATTCATAGCATCATGGACCCCTTTGCCAGGGAGCTGAGTCTTAAACTCCCTTCTGGGCTCATAGCCACAGTGCTAGTATCTTGTTCTCCTAGGGCTGAGTTAGAAGTCTCCTCTCCAGGGTTAGAACAATTGTTCTACAGTCCCTGAATCCAAAATCCTGTGTCTGGGAATGAACTCAGGGATCTGAATCCTTTCACTTGGGTTGGAAAGACAGAGATAATGTCCTTGTTCTTCTTTTGGCTTGATACCTGCCTACCCCTGTTTCACAGTTTCTGTCCAGTAATTTACTTCTGGGATGGATTTATGTTCTTTGGCTGGAAAGATGAGCCATTGTTGTTTCCCTTTAGTTTCTGATCACTACCTGGTCTGGTACTGGTCTGAAATTTTCATTGGAGTAATTGTCAGAGTAGCTGGACTGCACTGCTTCCGCCTACTCTGCTACCTAGGCTGGTCTCTGAGTTTTACTTTTGTCAATGACCTCCTTGAGTTCTATGCCTACCAATGGGGCCTCTGGGTCAAAAGTATGGGTATTTGATTTGAATAATACCAAATTGCTTTTTTTAATTGAAATTCATTTAATTTGTTTGTTACATTAAATACCCAGGTAACTCCTTCTCTCCCTCCCCTATTAGAGAAGGCATCATTTGACAAAAAGATAGATGGATTTGGTAAATCTATGTTTTGCTTATTTCTATTTATCAGTTCTTTTTCTGGATGTGGACATATACGAGTCATTCTTCAGACAATATTTCTATTACTGTATATAATGTTGTCTTGGTTTTGTTTATTTCAATCTTTATCATTTCATGTAGCCCTTTTCATGTTTGTTAAAAAACAACAACAACCCCAAACTCTTACCTTCCATTTTAGAATCAATACTGTGTATTGGTTCCAAGGTAGAAGAATGGTAAGGGTGAGGCAATGGGGTTTAAGTGACTTACTCAACTTGAAAATATAATAATATATTAAAATATATCAGCAACTTATACAGCTAGAAAGTGCCTGAGGCCAGATTTAAACCCCTCCTGTCCCTAGGCCTGGTTTTCAATCCACTGAGCCACCTAGTTGTATCCTTTAAAAAAATTAACCTGCTCATCATTTTTTATGGTATTCTATCACAACCATATGTTACAACGTGTTTAGCCATTTCCCAATTGATTCCAGAATGGTCATACAAAATCAGTAGCTCCATCATCAATGCTTTAGTGAGCCTTTCTTTTCTCAATCCTGCTAACACGGATTCCTCTTATTGTTTGCCATCTTTGTTAATTTTCTGGTTGTGAAGTGAAACTTGAGGCATTTTGTTTTGGATGGGCATTTTGTTAGGCATTTCTTTTGGATATAAGAAATAAATAACTTTCCCATACCTTATACATATTACACATTGAATTCCTTTCTTCCTCTCTCTTTGGAGAGATTCTAGACATGAAAGAAACTTAAGCTTTAAGAAATATTCCTCTGAGGCACAGTGGGTCAAAAAATATGAGAAAAGGAATCTGAGGAGTTTAATCCCAATTTTAGGTGGTCAGTTTCCTCTAGGACTAAACCTATTCCACACTGAATGTACAAGTCCAGAGCATATGAGTCTTTTTTTTTCACATTTGAATTAGTTTGAGTCTT
Organism: Monodelphis domestica; assembly: GCF_027887165.1. Taxonomy (NCBI): domain Eukaryota; kingdom Metazoa; phylum Chordata; class Mammalia; order Didelphimorphia; family Didelphidae; genus Monodelphis; species Monodelphis domestica. Next base: position 135,190,411 of record NC_077233.1, on the reverse strand, counting down.
TTGATAGAGAGGGAGATGCACAATAGTCCAGACTCTTAATCCTGGCAGTCATTATAATTGTTAGAATAAAAACGAACATATATATTTTAATTTAAAGGAATGGAAAAAAAGATAATCATAGAAACATTGATTTTTAATGGCTGAAAGGTTCTTTAGGTATCATCTAGTTTAAGCTCTTAATTTTAAAAATGGGGAAACTGAGGTCAAGTTGTCCAAGGTCACACCAAGGTGGTAAATTCCAGAACCAGGACTTGAATCTAGATTTTTCTGATTCCAGATCTAGGACTCTTTTCTTCTATAACATGCTACCTTCAAATACATATTTTGATATTTTGCAGTCATATTTGTATAATTGTTTTTGGCAAATGCCTATATGAATCTTAAAAAAAGATTTGAAATAAAATCTTTTCAAGAATATTTCATTTTTAGACCACAGTCAATATTTGATCATTTATGAGGTTAAGTACAATGCTGGATAACTTTACAACAGTAAGAAATACTTAGTCAATAGGAATTGGGTTCTGTTTTGTTCAAATGTGGAACATATAGCAAATTGGGCTCTTTTTCTGAAATCTTCATAAATGTAAATATATATATATATGTATATATATGTATATATATATAAACTGTCAGTCTCTTTTTAATCATCATTGCCAAGGAAACAATCTCCTTCTATGAAGTCCTCAGTTTCCTTCATAGCAAAGACCAAACTAGTTTCTAAAGGGAAGTTAATCAAAGTTCTGGAAGAAATCCAGACTCTCTGAGAACTGATTAGGGTGTTGATCAGACTAAGTGCTGGAACATACTAATGTCTAATCCAATTAAGAGAAGTATCTCTTGAATTTACCTTTGACTCCATTGAAAGGTGATGCTTGAAAGGGAATGGTTGGAGAGGGAATATCCCTTTTTATGCCAAAGGAAATGCCTTCTGGTTTTATTATGGAGGTGATAAATCAAGGGAAGTGACCCTACAACTTGACCTTATTTTTCTATGAAAATAAATCATCTCCTTTGGTGCACTACCAGGACTGACATTTCCACATTCCTTTCAAAGGAAACCCAAAACTCTAAAATGGAATTTTGTATCTTCATTTTATTTTTCTGTAGAATTTTTTCTTTGTTTCCTAATCAAAATATAGCTATGATTTCATTTAGAAAGAATGCCAACCAGGAAGACTTTTGGTTCTCTCTCTCTCTCTCTCTCTCTCTCTCTCTCTCTCTCTCTCTCTCTCTCTCTCTCTCTCTCTCTCTCTCTCTCTCTCTCTCTCTCTCTCTCTCTCTCTCTCTCTCCCCCTCTCTCTGTCTTTGTGTCTCTGTCTCTGTCTCTCTCTCTCTGTGTCTCTGTCTCTATCTCTCTGTCTCTCTCTTCCACCCCACCCCCCACTTCGTGTTTGGAGATAATTAATAAATTTTCTCTGACAGACATTGTCCTTTTTTTTATACTTATTCCTTAACACATCTTCTTTGATTTAGTGATATTGGCCTCTGCTGTTTCATGAACAAGACACTTTGTCTCTTAGTTCAGGACATTTTCTTTGGCTGTCTCTTACGCTCTCCCTCCTCATCTCTGCCTACTGGCTTCACTGTCTTCTGCTCAATTAAAACTGTATTTTCAAAAAGAAAACTTTTGTATCTCCCCTTAACCCTAGTGCTTTTCCCCCCTTAATTATTTTTTATTTACACCATATATAGCGTGTTTGGATATATTTCTTTGCTTGAGGTCTCTCCCATTAGATTGTGAACTCCTTGACAGCAGGGACTTAGCACAGTGCCTGCCACATAGTAGGTGCTTAAGAAATGTTTATTAACTGATTGAAATTGGGTAAATAAACACAGAGTCCTGAATTTTCCTTACATACTTTTAGTTTTATGGCATTTTATTAGTTGTTTTACATAATATGTAGTTATAAGTGAAAACAAAAAGTATTTTAACTTCCACAATCATGTTTCAATGTCATGAAAAGCGCAATTATGCTTTCATGTAGTGTTGCTTTCAATCAACCCTTAAGATCTATTGCACATTAAGAAATGAATTAGCCTTCATAATAGAAGTATAAACAGAAGCCTAAATTATGAGCTTGTACATTATTCTTTTCTTCTGTCAATATGCAAAAATGAAAATTTCCTTATAGTCCTTTGAATATCTCCATTAGATAGGATTTCATCTCAAATGTTTGGCCCCTAGCAAGGAAGAATGAGCAAGTTCATTAGTTATCCTCACTCTATATTTTAAATAAACAAATTAATTGAACCCTTACTACAGGCCATTGTAGCTTTATCAAATGAAATTGTTTGAATTTCATAAATTTTGAGTTTCACCTCAGAGAGCCAAGCTCAGTCAATACATTCATATGTAAATATTTGCAATCAAAACATAAATCTGACTTTAGCTAACATTTAGTTTTTGGAACTGAAGTGTTCTTGACAGCTTAATTTATCTATTTTCTAAGTCGTCTATACTGTCTTTTTTCTTACTCGTGCTTGGGTAAAATGCAGTAAAGAAATAAGCTCAAGACACTCATATACTGATTAATATGTAGGCTCGAAACTGTGCCTTTTCTTGTTGTTGAGTCATTTTCAGCTGAGTCTGACTGAATGACCCCATTTGTTGTTGTTGTTGTTTTGTTTTTTTGGCAAAGATCCAGGAGTGGTTTGTCATTTCCTTCTCTGGCTCATTTTACAGATGAGGCAAATAAGGTTTTGGGCATCAAGGTCAGCTACTACTAATGATAAATTATTTAACAAATAATTTAATAAATTATTTAAGGCTACAAGCCAAGACTAAAATGGAAGAATAGTTGGTACATGACATTTCATTTGCTGATGACCATGCACTCACTGTAGGCTCTGAGACTGAGATGCAACAGAATATGGACCAATTCTCTGCCTCTTGTGTTAATTTTGGCCTCACAACACAAGAAAAAAAGAGGTTCTCCACAAGCCAGCACCACACTATTCATATGTCGAACCATTGATTATTGCAAATGGAGAAATGTGAATGTTGGGGAGAAGTTCACTTACCAAGTGGCAGTTTACTTTCCAGCGAAATGATAGATGATGAGATTGCCAGGTGCATTGCCAGAGCTAGCTCAGTGTTCGGGAGGCTCTGAAGGAAAGTGTGGCAGAGAAGAGGTATTAGGCTGCATACCAAACAAAGACTACAGAGCTATTGTCCTGACCTCATTGTGTATGGCTTTGAAACCTGAACAGTATATCAGCACCATGAGATGAAATTGAATTGCTTCCATCTGAATTATTTTAGGAAGATTCTGCAGATCACCTACAAGTTAAGGTAAGAGACACTGAGGTTCTTTCTCAAGCTGAACTCTATTGCTAAGAGTGTATCTTGAATGAGTTGGTCATATTCAAATGCTGAACACATTTACCTAAAAGACTATTTTATGATGAACTTGTATGGAGGTCAAAAGAAGTGATACAAGGACACTCTAAAGGTGTCTTTGAAAAACTTTGGTAACAACTTTGAGACATGGGAGATGTTGGCATAGAACCATCCAGCATGTCAAGTCTGTATCAAAGAAGGGGCTGTGCCCTGTTTTGAAAAAATAAAAGGAGGAAGGGATTGTATCCCTGCAGGGAGGCTTGGGCCTTTGGTATGGAGAGGGGGGAAGAGAGAAGAACCCCCCCCCCCAACTACCCTTTCCCACAGGGGAGTCAGCTGATGTAACGAGTTGACTCAGAGAGACGAGAGGGGGTTTGAAGACTTTCCTGCTTCTGCTTTCTCTCCTTAGCTAAAGCTGCTCTCCCCAATTTGCTCTTGTCCCTCTTATCCACCCTCCACTACTCGAGACCAAAGGGTCTCCCCTTGATCCGTTCACTCACACTCAGCTTGGGGAACAGATAACTTTTTAATGTTAAACCAATCAGGTACTACAAAAGGAAATAATGGGCAGGGAAGAATGGAAAAAGGAAAGTGGGAAAAGGGGGTCCCTGTCTCTATCTAAACCCTTTTCCTACCTCCTCAAGTTTGAGGGGAACTCAGGCCTTGGCAGCCTGAGCCCCCGTGAGAGAAAGTCAGGTTGACTCACCCCTGTGCAACAGGAGTTGAGGTAAAGTCTGCTCAGGTTTCTCTTCAGAAAGTCTCTTCAATTGGGAAGTGTTAGGGGGAAAGATGTCCAGTCACCAGCAGGAAAAATGGGTAACCCTCAGGAGAAAGTCTTTATCCATCTTCTCTCTTCAACATCTCAAGATGGAGAGATCCTCACTGCTCTCCAGCCAGAGTCTTCTCTCCTCAGGAAATTCACTCCTGGGGCCCCTCCCCTGTTGAGGTGATCAATTTTACATACTCTTCAGTCTGGCACTTTTTCTCTAGTGCCAGCCTCTATCACAAATCCTCCATTTCTTGTTGTTCGTGTGGTGCCACCCTGGCCCATGCCAGTCACTTATCTTCTATGTCTATTCTAATCTATCTATGCTATTTATTGTTCCCAATCTAACCTCTCCCTCCCAAAACAATAAATCTTATCCTAATCTGTCTATTTGCTAATATAAATTCCTATCTTATTCTAAGACTGAGATGTGGGAAGAGGGTTAGGATTATGTGTCAACAAAATTTTTACAATATAATAATTTCTTAATACAAAAGTCATTCCTTTAGCAATCAATATAAAATATAAATCTTAAATAAAATTCAACTATCCTATGCCTTATATAATACGAAATCCAATGTAACAATTCATAATATTTATAGGTATATATACATATATATGAAATCTGATTTATTCTGTCCCTATGTTACCTCTCTAGTTACAATATTCCCTTTTCCACCCTAAACTACTCTGTCCCTGTCTATTAACGGTTAGTATTTTAACTCTCCTTTCTATCTATATTATTGGATTAGATTATTATTATGATATATATATATATACACACACAAGTCTTCTATTTGTACACATTTACATATGCCACATGTTATTTAAATACATATATACATATATATCCTCTGGTAGTAGAGATTTATTTATAGATATACAATTCATGGGCTGTCCTTAGTTATGGCACAGCCCCTAATGTCAATGTGAAATTTGTTTGTGTTCTAAATATGTAGTGGTGGATGCATATTTATTCCAATGTATATATGGATGTACTTCCCTATATGTGAAGTTGATATGATTGGCGATTAATCTTATGTGACCCATTTTCCTGAAGTTCGTTCCCCATAATGTCTTTGATTCAAAGTTCTTTCCAGTTGTCTGTGTATCTTTCATCCTTTGGTATTGCTTGAAGTTTGTCACAGGTCCGGGGTGCCTTCTCCTTTACAGGATACATACTTGCCTGTCGTCTCACCTTGAAAGATGCTCTCAGGTATCTGGAACAACAGGATCATGCGTGTGTGTAAGATTAACGTGCGTGCATGTAAGAGTGAATAGTTTGATTCATGTGAGTGAAACTTTATATAGGATGTTTGTGCCATCCTCATGTGTGCAAGTGAGATTTTTTTTTTTTATGTAATGAATGTAGGTATCTTTCTTAATGTGTGATTGTAAGGCAATTATTCTATTCATATGTGGTTGATTGTAGAGGTTAGGGATATTTTAGTCTAGGCTTGAGATTGAAATTTGTATATAGGTTTAATAATTCTAAGGGATTCCAAATCCACCCAAATGAACTCCCAGGTTCCACAAGGAACCACTTCTCCTGCATTTCATAGGCTACACTAATCCTCCCTGATCTAACTAATCCAACTTTATACTATCTGTCTTGGATGTTATTCTATTTCTGTTTCATGTAATAATTTTTGTTTGGGTAAGATGCTCCAATAGCATCTTCGATGTTTCTCATCTACATTCACTGTGGTTCATGGATTTGTCTCAGTTTTTTTTTTCCAGCCAGGTATTGTCACTATGGGCTTAGGGGTTTTCCTGATTTGATTAAAGTTTCTTTGTGGGTCATGTGTCAGATCTTATGCCTAGTACCAGTCTGGGTTCTTATAAGGTTTTGTGTTGTTTGTTACCCTATAGAACTCAAACCAGTCCTGGTACCAAGTTCTCTATCATATTACTTCCAATTCAGTGTCACTGTCTCCTAAGTAATATTTCTTACAAAATTCTTCAAAACTACTGATTGCTGTAATATACAGTATTTCCTGTACTGATAATGAGTTACCTATGTTTTCAATTGCTGAATCAGAATCAGAAAAGCTTGTTTTTTCTGAATTCAGGTGTTCACTATGCCAATTTGTGTCCCATTCATCTAAATTTTTATGAACCTTATCATAAAGCTTAATGTAATCATAAGGTTCTCGTTCTTCATCACTGTTTTGTTCAACTATTATTGTACCATTTAGTACTGTATCATCTGGGTCACTGATTTCTGTACTCTCTAGGTCTTTCATTAGCTTTCGTTCAGTGACCTGTTGTAATTCTGTGTCAGGTGTTGTTAATCCAGGTTTTGTGTCTTGGTCTGACCCTATTTCAGTGATTTCTGTATTTCCCATTTTTTTTTCTATCTGTTGCCAGTGGATTCTCTAATTCTGAGTTCTGTGGTGACAAATTTGATTCTTGTGGATTTACTGCTTCCTGCAGATCTGCTATTATGTTACTGGAATGCACAGGTTCTATCATATCTTTTGGATCAAGTTCTTGTGTATCTACTCCCTCTTGTGAATCTGTTGACATAGAAACCATTCCCTCTATGGTGGTGTCTTCTGGGAATGACTTCAATACAGATTCACTTGCCCCTATATCAGTGAGAGGTTTGTGCTTTTGTTCTCCTACTTCTGTCCCAAGATATGGTTCTGGAGTTTCTTGTAAATTAGCTATTATGGTGTTTACATGCCCAGATTTCCTATTATCATTTTTACTTTCTTGCCTCAGAGTTTGTAATGTACTTGTATCACTTTGGACCACTGCTGTCTGTGAACTAACAGATTGTTCAGAGGAAAGGTTTGTGTTTGTATTAATTTCAGTTTGAGAATTGCTTGGATGAGGGTTCACTATCAAAGACTTTTCTGTTCCACTCCTTTACATTGTTTTGCAGTCTCTGGTTCAGGGAATAGACAGTCATTGGAAGTTTGGTGTTGATCTGTACTAAACCCATCCCCAGGACTGGTATCTTTGAGTGTTAGAGGATTTCTTGGGTAAAAGTCTTTGGCTTTTGAATTTAAGTTAGTTCTCCCCTCAGTTTCCTTTCTTTCCCCTCTTAGATGTATAATTTTTTCAGCTCCAAAGTCTCTTGCAACAATGTTTCATTTAGCTATCTTGTCAGAATGGTCTGCATACTTAAGTTGCTGTTTGAAAGATTTGTTAGCCCCATTTGATTTTCTACTGCCTAGATCCATTCTGCAAGCTAAAAAAATTTTCCAAAAAGGATTTAATCTGTTCCTTGCTTTTCTCCATACAGTTTTGTGTACCCATGTATTGTGAACCATAAATGTCATGTTTCATGTCTGCTATTATCTGTGCAATTTCATTTTCCACATCAATAATAGCTTTTTGTTTTGTACTTAAGTTGCTTCCCTTGCCATCTTGCCCAACTCTTTGTTTCTTCACCACTAAAATTTTAAAGTTTTCTTTTTCCTTTTTACCATCTCCCTTTGTGCACTTTATGCTTATGCTCTCATGTTTCCTCCCTGGGGTACATTCCAAATTCATCTCATTTTCATTAGATAATGCTAGGACCTGGCATCATGCGGTATAATGCTTATTTCTCTCCACAACTTCTGAATAATGGGGTTTTTCTCCAGAAGCTATTGCTGCTTCCATGGATTTCAGGTCTGGGGTCTCCTGTTCTTTAAGTCTGCAGTGAGAGCAACACTGCTTGCTATTTGAATCCTGTCTCCTATAGTTTTTGTTATTATATACTTTTCTCTGATAATATGCATTTTGACCTTTCCTATCTCTCTCATTTTGGCCCTGTTCGTAGTGATGTTTCATCGGGCAGTTTCTTACTATGTGTCCTTGACGAGAACACAAAAAGCAAGTCCTGGTATCTCTCTGCAACATCTGTTGACTTTGGGGTGTCTCTCTATACTGTGTTTTTTGTCTGTTAAATGTTTTAATTGTAGCCAGGTTCTTAACCTCCTCTAATTCTTTTTGCCTTAATATTTCAGAGGTCTCTTGGAGCTTTTCCTTTAGATTATTCTTTTCTCTTTCTTGATCTACCTTGTTATCATGAACATAGGTGGCTGTATCTCTAAGTTCATTAAGTGAGATGGTGTCAAACTTAGGGCAATAGTTCCTTAATAATCCCTCAAGTGTTTATCACAGCCCTTGAGAAATTGTCTCCTCACGTGTACTTCTGCTTCTGTTGATTCAGGGCTAAAACTTGACAGTCCCTCAGATTTTTCAATAAGGCGATCGATAAATGTACTTGGGTGTTCATTTTTTTTCTTGGGTTAATCTGTCAAATTTTCCCCATGCACTGGGTCTTTCTGACAATTGCTTAATTCCTTGCAATAGATTCTCATGGCATTTTCTAAGATAAGCCATTGATCTTGGATTAGAAAAATCCAGATCCTCAAAAACTTCTGGCCAGCTCGTGAGTGAGGAATCTTTTCTAATTTGCTCAATAAAATTCTTATATTCCTGGGGTGTAAAAAGTTCAGATAAAAGAATTTCTACATCCTCAAAATCTGGTTCATAGAGGCAAAATGCTCTTTTCAGTTCTTTAATTGTGAGATGAGGCTCTAATAAAAATTTAGTCTTACGTTACGTAAAGACTCTAAGTCAAGGGTGGTGAATGACTTATGAACCTTTGCATGTAAAATGCCAGAGTTATCAGTGACCTTAGCTACATCGTGCAAAGGCATAATCTTTTGAGCTTTGATGCATTTGCAATATTGTTAGCAGATGCAATTGGTTCCTGTATGTTATTGGCAAGGTCATTTCCCCCTACTGCACCTAATGGTATCTCAGTATTAGTATTAGTAACTACATAGTCCTTAATAGTCTGTCTCATTATGTCCCCAGTGTCCTCGTCGGTTCCCTTACCCATGCCTTGTTTTCTCTGCATGTAATCCAGGTACATCTCAGTTATAAGAGGGATCTGACCAAACAATGTCTAATCTATTATCAATGACTAGAACATGTACAGTTTTCTTTTGGAAAATCAAGTTGGCACCAGCTTTGATATTCTTTAAGATGTTAGTCACTGCCATGAACACAAAATAGACTTGGGGTATGATTTGCCAGAGGTAATTCACATTTAGATAATTCATTGGCAACTGTGTCCATCCCATAGTCATATTGGTTAATGTCCCCCAAACATTGTCTATCCTCCCTACCACTGTATTATAAATGATACAGTAGCCCCAATAAATGGCAATTATTCCTAGCACAGTTGACCATAGAAGTAGTTGTAACATGTTCCCCATTAGATCTTTTCTAGGCTCTGTCAGGAGTTAACAATTAGAAAATGGTTGTTGTCCCCACAAGCTTTGCTTCTAGCTAGATAGTACAGTTTCCCTTTTACAATAGACTCTCTCTCAGTTTAGTAACTGACCAGAGTGGCAGTTGGTAACTGACTTGTTCTCTCCCCGCCCCCCAAGAATCAAGATGTTTTGATCCTGTGTGGAAACTGCTAGGCAGAGTCAGTGACAAAGGCTGCTCACCTCAGGAGTTGTAATTGACAACTGACAGTTGATGGCAGTTGGTGACAGTTAGTCACTAAAGTTTTTTTTTTTTTAATAAATGGGGTCCTTATAAATCTGCGGTGCCAACTGTTTAAAAAGAAGAAGGGATTGTACCCTGAGGGGAGGCTTATACCCTGAGGCATAGAGAGGGAAAGAGAGGAGAACCCCCCTTCCCACAAAACGGGGTTCAGGGGAGACAGCAGATGTAATGGGTTGCCTCAGAGAGAGGAGAGGGGGCTTGAAGATTTTCCCCCTTCTGCCTTCTCTCCTTAGCTAAAGCTGCTCTCCCCAATTTGCTCTTGTCCCTCTTGTCCCCCCTCCACTACTCGAGACCAAAGGGTCTCCCCTTGATCCGTTCACTCACACTCAGTTTGGGGAACAGATAACTTTTTAATGTTAACCCAATCAGTACTACAAAAGGAAATAACGGACAGGGAAGAATGGGAAAAGGAAAGTGGGAAAAGGGGGTCCCTGTCTCTATCTAAACCCTTTTCCTCCCTCCTCAAGTTTGGGGGGATCTCAGGCCTTGGCAGCCTGAGTCCCCCTGAGAGAAAGTCATGTTGACTCACCCCTGTGCAACAGGAGTTGAGGTAAAGTCTGCTCAGGTTTCTCTTCAGAAAGTCTCTTCAGTTGGAAAGTGTTGGGGGAAAGATGTCCAGTCACCAGCAGGAAAAGTGGGTAACCCTCAGGAGTAAGCCTTTATCCACCTTCTCTCTTCGATGTCTCAAGACTGAGAGACTCACAGTTCTCCAGCCAGAGTCTCTCCTCAGGAAGTTCACTCCTGGGGCCCCTCCCCTGTTGAGGTGATCAATTTCATATACTCTTCAGCCTGGCACTTCTTCTCTAGTGCCAGTCTCTGTCACAGCCCTATGAGCCAAGCAAAATTGGGGCAGATCAAAAGAAACATGAGATCTACAAATTTAGAGTCATCTCCATCATCCATAGGCTATTTGTACCCAACCTGTGGTAGAGTCTTCTGAACTTGCATTGGTCTGATCAGTCACTGTCAGACACACCGTACATTGATGCTGACATAGTGATGTCATTTTGGTCCTCTTTAAGAAGGAAAGATAACAACCGTGTGTGTGTGTGTGTGTGTGTGTGTGTGTGTGTGTGTGTGTGTATCATATGTATATAATTGGAGGGCAGCTAACCATTGATAGATACATCTATATCTATAACATCTATCTGTCTGTCTCTCTCCATCTATCTATCCTTCTGTCCATCCATCTGTCTGTCTGTCCATCTGCCTATCTATTTATCTAGATATTAATTGTTAGCTGCCCTCGCTTTCTGTCAAGGAGAATTTTTTCACATCTTTTAAAGGAGTAACAGAGTGAAAACTCTTCTTTGTACCTCATTTAAACTAACCCCCTATTACTTTGTTACTTGTCCTATTGTGATTTCATCAGCTGGACTGGGAGGAGCAGAATCACTTGATTAAGGGAGTTGTAAGTTATATATATATATATATATATATATATATATGCATATATATAATATACTTACATATGTGTGTATCTCTCCCTATATGTATATGTATATCTGTATCTTGGAAATAAGTTATAGGATGGTGGATGTAGTCTGACATGTATCTTAGATTTTAGGAAAGCAGATTTCAAAGGGTTTGGAGAAAGCATAGCTAAATTTCCCTGCAGGGGAAGCCAGCCCTTGGGGGATAGATAGTAAGGAGTCAAGTATAAAATTTCAGAGACAAAAAGAGAAACAATTTTGCTGAATAAAATAAGTGGGAACTATCTAAAGAGACCAGTGGGGTTGCATGGTGAACTCATTAGCCAATTTAGATTTTTAAAAGGCATGTGCAGAACTTTAAAGCAGGGGATAGGTAATGGAATGTTATTCTAGAAGTGTGACATGGTGTGGTAAAAATCAGGCCAGACATGCTGAAACTTCAAATGAGATAAAGCTGATGAGTACTGCAAAGCACAACTAAAAGGATGTCTTTTATTCTATGTGTCTCAGTTTCCTCAACTGTAAAATAAAGGAGTTGGGTTAGATGACCTTTAAAGTCCCATTAGGCTCTAAATCTATTCTAACCTTAATGAACCATCCCTGTGTTTGCAGGGCCTAGAATACTAGGTGACTGTGCTTATTCTAGGCATTTAATTTGAAGTAGGCTTAATATTGGGGAACCTTTAATAAGAAGGTGATAGTCTCCCTATTCACATACTTTTCAACTTTTTAACATCCAATCTAGTCACTCGAGAGACAATTTTGCAGATTGGTAAAGTTATGGCTATACATAGAGGAGTAGAATGTGCAATGTGAATCAGGTATGGGACTGGAATTTATTCCTATACACAAAAAGAACATGAAGTGCAGAATACACAAGCATGTAGTTGACCAAAACAAACAACATATGATCTAGTAATCTACTTTTTAATTTAAAATGACTGTTATAATCTATTGGAAAAATGATACTTAAATGATATCACATCATAAAGTATTTTGTTGAATTGTTAAAGGAACTTCTTACATTTTACCTTGGCTCTGTACTTGTCATATAACTCCTGGTTCATGTATTCTGATTGTGGCCAGTTTTGTGCCAGTCCTCTCATTGGTGTCCACCCTGGGTCATGCGTGGCTGGAAGTGGGTCCCAAAGATTTGACAATGTCAATTAGAACTAGAAAAAGCAACTGTAAGCATGTTGTATGGAATGGCCCTTAGAGGCAAATTCAGCTTGCCTATACTATGGTAATATGGTCCTAAATTGAGGGGAAAAGAGTATGAAAGAAGGAGCACTGGGTGGTTAGATTGAATATTCATGAAAGGAGAGGAAAATAATTATTTTGTTTCTATTTTCTCTTCCAAGAATAATAATTTATAGGCTAGAAAGAATAGAACAAAAATGGATAACAGGGAGGTAAAACAGAACAGATAAGCAGATAGCAAATGATCACATATTGCTTCCTTTGACAAATTTAAGTCCCCCAGCCCAGATAAATAACATGCCAGGGTATTGAAGGAACTAGTAGATATAACCACAACAGTACCTGCCATCAAGAAACTTAATTCTAGTGAGAAGAGATACCATGTAATTATAAAAGTATACATAATATACAGACAAAATAAATTCAAGGCTATATATTTGGGTGAGGCACTTATAGCTGCTAGGGTAGATGGGGAGAGGATCTGGAAAAACCTTATGTATAAGGTAGTGCTTGAGATGAGATTTCAAAATGTGGATTCCAAGAAGAGAGAATGCGTTCCATGACAGAATAATGATCCAAAAATTCTTGACAAACCAGAATGTTGGAAAGAATTGTTACTAAGATGAAGAAATTTAATTGATAGAAATGTCCTACATTTGTGTTCAAAACTGTAACTTGCAATTTTGGAACAAAAAATTGACTTCATAAAACATGTTCAGGTCAAATAGTATGAAATATCTCTGTAAGTAAACTTTTAAAGATAAAGTCAGTTGTGTGATGAGAAAGAGATCCTACCTCCTGGTAGGGGAAACAGAGACCCCGGGTCAGTTACTTCCATGAGTAGCCACGGGCAGCAGTCATGGCAAGAGATGGGGGGAAATGAAGGATGATCAAACTGAGAAAAATTCAGTTGAAAATGGGCAATCAGGCAGCTTCCTTTTTTTAAACTAACTTATTCTTACTAACCAGGAACTAAACTTAGTTATTTCTTTAAAGGAGTTTAAAGGCTTTACAGGAGTATGTGTTGTCAGCACTCTAAATTCTGGGACGTTGGGGCAAAACCTGGATCTCTCTGTCATAGTTATAATTTTACTATGGTTCAAAAAAATCAACTTCATAGGTAATGAATGTGTGTGTGTGTGTGGGGGGAGATGTGGTTAGAGAACAGTTTTTCTGAAAATGATCTGGGAGTGTTAGTGGACTGCAAATTCAATATAAGTCAGTGATGCAATACGGCACTCAAGGAAGCAATCATGAACTTAGGTTACTTGAAGAGAGGTATGAGGTCCAGGAATAGAGAGGTGATGATCAATCTCCTAATATGCTGCCCAGGTGAGATCATCTATTTTGAAATGTATTCATTTTCAGGGTACCATATTTTAGTAAGGGCATTGAAAAGAGTCATAGTATTAGAGGAAAGTGAATAGGAGGGCAAGGACTTTGAGGCTTTCTAATACTCTATTCATCTCCCTCCCTTCCCCCCTTCCTCCCTCCCTCCCCCTTTTTCTCTCTCTTTCTTTCTTTCTTTCTTTCTTTCTTTCTTTCTTTCTTTCTTTCTTTCTTTCTTTCTTTCTTTCTTTCTTTCTTTCTTTCTTTCTTTCTTTCTTTCTTTCTTTCTTTCTTTCTTTCTTTCTTTCTTTCTTTCTTTCTTTCTTTCTTTCTTTCTTTCTTTCTTTCTTTCTTTCTTTCTTTCTTTCTTTCTTTCTTTCTTTCTTTCTTTCTCTCTCTCTTTCTCTCCTTCTCTCTTTCTCTTTCTTTCTCTCTCTCTCTCTCTTCCTTCCTTCCTTCCTTCCTTCCTTCCTTCCTTCCTTCCTTCCTTCCTTCCTTCCTTCCTTCCTTCCTTCCTTCCTTCCTTCCTTCCTTCCTTCCTTCCTTCTTTCTTTCTTATAGATATATATCATGTATATTAATCTCTCTATATGTATATTGATATATCAAGATGTATATTTATATATCAACATATACCTACATATATGTATATATATATAAATATAAGTTGGAGAAAATAGAGATCTTAAATCTGAAAAAGAGATATAGAGGGGAGATATTATGGTCACCTTGAAATGTAGTAACTCCCCTTTTTTCCCTTCACTTTAAATCTTTAACCACAAGCTGAATGACCACTTACTATGTCTATTGTGGAGGGATGTATTGGTCAAATCTGGGTTGTACTAGATGGTTTTTGGGTTTCCTTTTAATTCTGAGAGAGCACTGCACAGATATCAGAGAACTGGGCTGGGACTTGAGAGACCCCAATTCCCCATCATTTCCCACTTGACTACTTTCTCGTACTTTCATGATCTCCAGACACTCACCAATCTGCAAGATTAAATCAACTCTGAAACTTACACTGCCTCAGCAACCCGTGCCCCTTGGGCCTTTTTCTCCCTCAGATTGGAGAGTGGAGAGTAGGGACATCTGGGAGCTCCTCCCAGACCCTGATTTCTAAAAACTCATAATCCTACCAGTTGAAATCAACTCAGAAACTCTCACCTCCTCAGATTAGGATTTCTTTGTGTCATATGCCAAGAAACTACCAGCCACTCCCCAATCCTTTTTATCTTTTTTTACAAAAAAAATTTTTTTAAATTCTTATCTTCTTAGATAAGGCCAGATGGTCTAAGGCAGAAGAGCAGAAAGAGATAGGCAATGGGGATGAAGTGACTTGCCCAGGGTCACACAGCTAGGAAGTATCTGAGGCCAGATTTAAATCCAGGACCTCCCATCTCTAGGACTGGCTCTCCATCCACTGAGTCACCCAGTTGCCCCCAATCAGGTTTCTTAATGTTAATTGGTTAACTTCCCCTGTCTTAGTCCCCTTGCTCTTATTTTCATATTTAGCTGCTTACTTTGCAATATTAATTTGTCCTCAGGGATTTATCAGTTCTTGATGAACTTGATGAAAATACATCTTTTATGATGTATTTGCAAGCCAGTGGGATTGGCTTTATATCTATGTACAGGAAGAATCCACCTTTGGCTCTGGCTGAGGGCTACTGGCCAAAACTCCCCTCCCGGATGCCCATCAATTGGGGAGTGGCTAAACAAATTGTGGCATATGATTGTGATGGAATATTACTGTATCATAAGAAATGATGAACAAGCTGATAAAAAAAAAAAACTGGAAAGAACTATGTGAGATAATGAACAGCAAAATGAGTAGGACCAAGAGAACATGATACATAGCCACAGAATAACTGGAAGAATAAGTGGAGAGTTTTACCTCCAAGTGCATAGCAAGATAAAACATGAAAGACTTAATTTATATGAATATGTTGGCCTCCCTGACAATATCCTATGTGATGTGGGGAATGTGGGGAAGACTTGGGACCCGTGTGAATGGGCTCTGTTATGTACATATGAAGAAAAGGAAGTTAAACATATAGGGGGGGTTATGATTTTACTAGTGTAGTCTCTTCTTGTTCTTTATATGTGGAAATGCTTATTTTGTTTGGATTTTTAAACATTTGGAATATTAATAATAACAATAAATTAATTTTAACAATGAAGATCCCCTCTCCTTAAAGCGATCTTCTCTAGCTTTTGTTGTTGAGGTTCCCATTCTCAAGGCTTTATTCTTCTGCTTCAGGCACAGTGAAGTTAGTGAGTGTTAAAATTTGCCTTCAGATGAGACTGACCCTTGTCAGTGATCAACACTCTAGTATAAATGTGTTCATTCAAATTTGTGCTAATCTATCAGTAGCAAGTCCCTCAGAGAATGAGACTAAGGACAAGGAACTTGTCATTTGGTAGACAGAGGGGCACTGGGGGTTGCTCAAGGAAGATAGACCTGGGTGAGTTGCCCTGGGAAGCCCAGGGGCAGGATGAGACCACTCCATATCTTGTCAAATGAGATATTGTATATTAAAGCCTTTTGAAAACCTTAAGGTACTCTTCAGTTGTTTTCAGTCATGTACAACTCTTCATGACTGCATTTGGGGTCTTCCTGGCAACCATTACTAGACTGGTTTGCCATTTTTTTCCTTTAGCCCATTTTACAGATGAGGAAATTGAGGTAAATAGGGTTAAGTGACTTGCCCAGGGCCACACAGTAAGTAGGCATCTGAGGTCAGATTTGAACTCAGGAAGATGCCTTTCTGTCTTTCAATCCTGTACCTTTATTGACTGTGCTACCTAGCTGCTTCAGAAAGTGTAAGCATCAGTTATTATTTGTTGGTGATAGGGATTGTGGTGAGGGTAGGATTAAGGATGAACTTTGTCAAGGCAGACCTTCCTAGAGCATGCTCTCACAACAACACAAAAATCATGGAAATTTTGAGTGGGAAGGAACCTACCTCAACAGTCATGTAATACACAGACAAGAAAGATTTTTTCTACCATCTAAAGATCACTTAGCCTTTGCCTGAAGCCTTCCAGTGACAGGAAACTCATTGCCTTCTGAGGCAGCCCATTTCAGTTTTGGACAGTTTTGGTAGGAACTTTTCCCCTGTATCTGAAATAAATTCTTTCTCAATCATCTTCTTTAGCTAGAGTCAAGTTCTTTAACTGGCAGGTATTATCTAAGATTTCTATTTTATCCCTCTCTGTGGGGTTCTACTGTGATGAGATATCTCTTGTGTATTTCGGAGGGCAACATTATATTTGGTTCAATCATTTGTCTACCTCTTGGGGTTTTTTTCTTTATTTTTTTTTAAATTTAGTCAATTTAGAACATTATTCCTTGGTTACAAGAATCATATTCTTTCCCTCCCTCCCCATCCTCACCCTTCCCGTAGCCGACGCGCAATTCCACTGGGTTTTACATGTGTCCTTGATCAGAACCTATTTCCATGTTGTTCATGTTTGCACTAGGATGATCACCCAGAGTCTACATCCCCAATCATATCCCCCTCAACCCATGTATTCAAGCAGTTGTTTTTCTTCTGTGTTTCTACTCCCACAGTGTTTCCTCAGAATGTGGATAGTGTTCTTTCTTATAGATCCCTCCAAGTTGTTCAGGATCAATGCATTGTCGCTAATGGAGAAGTCCATTACATTCGATTGTACCACAGTGTATTGGTCTCTGTGTACAATGTTCTCCTGGTTCTGCTTCTTTCACTCTGCATCACTTCCTGGAGGTTGTTCCAGTCCACATGGAATTCGTCCAGTTTATTATTCCTTTGAACACAATAGTATCTTATCACCAACATATACCACAATTTGTTCAGCCATTTGCCAATTGAAGGGCATCCCCTCATTTTCCAATTTTTGGCCACCACAAAGAGCGCAGCTATGAATATTCTTGTACAGGTCTTTTTCCTTATTATCTCCTTGGGGTACAAACCCAGCAGTGCTATGGCTGGGTCAAAGGGCGCCCTTTGGGCATAATTCCAAATTGTCATCCAGAATAGTTGGATCAATTCACAACTCCACCAGCAGTGCATTAATGTCCCAACTTTGCCACAATCCCCTCCAACATTAATTACTTTCCATTGCTGTCATGTTAGCCAATCTTCTATGTGTGAGGTGATACCTCAGAGTTGTTTTGATTTGCATCTCTCGGCTTATAAGAGATTTAGAACACTTTTTCATGTGCTTATTAATAGTTTTGATTTCTTTAACTGAAAATTGCCTATTCATGTCCCTTGCCCATTTATCAATTGGAGAATGGCTTGATTTTTTGTACAATTGATTAAGCTCTTTATAAATTTGAGTAATTAGACCTTTGTCAGAGGTTTTTGTTATAAAAATTGTTTCCCAATTTGTTGCTTCCTTTCTAATTTTGGATGCATTGGTTTTGTTTGTACAAAAATTTAATTTGATATAATCAAAATTATTTATTTTATATTTTGTGATTTTTTTCTAACTCTTGCTTGGTATTAAAGTCTTTCCTTTCCCAAAGATCTGACATGTATACTATTCTGTGTTCACCTAATTTACTTATAGTTTCCTTCTTTATATTCAAGTCATTCGTCCATTCTGAATTTATCTTGGTGTAAGGTGTGAGATGTTGATTCAAACCTAATCTCTCCCATAATGTCTTTTGATTTTCCCAGCAGTTTTTTATCAAATAATGGATTTTTCTCCCCAAAGCTGGAATATTTGGGCTTATCATAGACTGTCTTGCTGAGGTCACATTCCCCAAGTCTAGTCCACTGATTCTCCTTTCTGTGTCTTAGCCAGGACGATATTGTTTTGATGACCACTGCTTTATAGTATTGTTTGAGATCCACCTTCCTTCGCATTTTTTTTCATGAATTCCTTGCATATCTTTGATCTTTTGTTCTTCCAAATGAACTTTGTTATGGTTTTTTCTAATTCAATTAAAAAGTTTTTTGGTAGTTCAAAGGGTATGGCACTAAATAAGTAAATTAATTTGTGTAGGATTATCATTTTTATGTTAACTTGCCCTACCCATGAGCTTGTCTGCCTTTTGTGACCCATTTGGGTTTTTTTTGGCAGAAATACAGGAGCGATTTACCAATTCCTTCTCCAGCTCATTTTACAGATGAGGAAATGGAGGAAAACAGGGGTAAGTGACTTGCCCAAGGTCACACAGCTAGTGTTTGAGGCCAGATTGAGCTCAGGAAGATGAATGAATCTTCCTGACTTCAGGTCCTGTGCTGTGTCCACTATGCCACCTAGCTGCCCCATAGCATTATATAACAATAGGTAAAAGGCAGATATACATTTTATTGCTGTTATTACTGTATGTTTATTACTGTTACAGATACAGTAAATCCCTTTTATATGAAGGGAGTATGTGACCCTGGGCAAGTTATTTCTTTTCTGGGAAAAGTACCACAAAGAACATTTTGGGAAGATGATGGAGGAAGTTTGAGAGAGAAAGCTGTGTTGATCCTGGACAAAGATGGCAGATTAGACTTGTGGGGCCTTATTGGAATTCTGAAGAGTTTCATTCCTAGCTTAGATTCAAAAGTTTAATATCAGCCAAGTATATTGGTCAGTTAACAATGGAGTACTCTTTTTTCATTACTGTTTTATGTCTTAATTTGATTTTCCCCTTGAAGTAAATCCTTATAAAAAGCTGTTGTGGCTTGGGGCTTGAAAAGGGGAAGAATGTATGACTCTGGGCAAGTTATTTAATTTTATTTGCCTCCATTTCCCTCATTGTTCTTCTGAACCTCAGAACCAATACTTAGGATCAATTCTAAGGCAGAAGGTAAAGGTTTTAAAGAAAAGAAAAGAGAAAGGAGAGAGAAATATTTTATTCCAGCTGGTAGATATAGAATTCGTAGGATTCCTAAAGGGTGTCTCCACATACACCCATTGGACATGCAGTCCATGTGGTTGACCAAATGCCTGATAGTTAAGTGACTAACAACTTGGCTGGGAACATTTACAAGTTGCCTGTGCATATCAAAACTGATGATGACTTAGATTCTTTAAAATCAAATTAATTTTTTTTTTTTGCAAAACCCTTACTTTCTATCTTAGTATCAGTTCTGAGACAGAAGAGTGGCAAGGACTAGGTAGTTGGAATTAAATGATTTGCCCAAGACCACACAGCTAGGAAGTGATTGGATTCAGATTTGAACCCAAGTCCTCCTGACTCCAGGTCTGGTGCTCTATCCACTCATTTTCTATAGAGTATTTTTTGTTCTAGTATTTGCATTTTATTAAGTTTGGAAATTTGTGTAGGAAAAATTATTTTGAGGCAGTTAGGCTAGAGATACAGAGCTTTTTGGCTATTGATCAGCAGGACTGCCCATAAATTCCTTTAGAGAACCCAATCTTTTAGCTTACTTTGTTTACAGATACAGTAGCTGAGCTGCTAAACTTCATGTACAATGACTCACATTAGGAATTTATACTCTGCCAAAAGTCTGCCAAAAGTCCTCTCCATCCTTACTGTAGTTACTTCATGTATTTAGATTTCAGAATTGATTTTCTTTCACTTTTGGCTCTTCTCTTCTCTTCTCTTCCTTTGAACACATATTACCTAAAAAGAAGAGTGTTTTAAATGGAAAAGAAAACGAGGAAAATAAATAGGGGATATTCAATATGGATTCAATACGGATGGGCAGCTAGGTGGCACAATGGGGAGAATGCCAGGCCTTGAGTCAGGAAGACTCATCTTACAGAATTCAAGTCTGACTTCACACACTTACTAGCTGGGTGACCCTGGACTAGTCCCTTAACTTCGTTTGCACAGTTTCTTCATCTGTAAAATGAGGTAGAGAAGGAACTGGCAAACCATTTCACCATCTTTGCCAAGAAAACTCCAAATGGAATCAGGAAGAATTGGATACAACCAAACAACAAATTCAACATTGGGCCAATACCACATTTATCTTAAAGATAGATTTTCTTTCCCCTCTTTTGAGAGTTACTTTTTTTTTGTGTGTCAAAGCATTGTGTTTCCTGATTGCTTCATCCCTACCTCCCATCCCATAGTTCTTTCCCTCTCTTGCAAATTACTCTTTCTTTATTACACACACACACACACACACACACACACACACACACACACACACACACACACACATTTGTCTTCCCCAGATAGACTATAAACTCCTTGAGGGTAGGAACTGTTTTTGATTTTCTTTGTGTGTCCAATGCCCAACTCAACAGGGGCTTAATAAATACTTGATTGATTGTTTGATAAATGGGAGATGTTAGGAACTACTCTTTTTGCTTTATTGTTGTTGAATTGCTTTTTAGTCATGTCCAATTCTCTCTGACCTTATTTGGGGTTTTCTTGTCAAAGGCACTGGAATGGTTTACCATTTCTTCTCCAGCTCATTTAACAAATGAGAAAACCAAGATATACAGGCTTAAGTGACTTTCCCAGGTCACACAGCCAATAAGTGTCTGAATTCAAATTTGAACTAGAAAGGTGAGTCTTCCTGACTCCAGGCCTGGCTCTCTATTCACTGTGCCACCTAGCTTCCCATTTGCCTTATTAGGTTGTATGAGTTAAAATACTTGAGGTCATAAATTGTAGTGATTAAAATAGTAGAAGACTTAAATTGTAGTAGATATAAGAGTGGATGAGTAAGTTGTGACCGCAGAAAATATGGTTTCAAGACATTGTCTTGTTTAAAATCAATATATATATATATATATATATATATATATATATATATATATATATATAAGGTGGTCACCAGGGAAACACTCCCAATTATTAAAATACACCCAAGTCAACTGGGTTTTATAGAGATTTTTAATTAATTAATACAATGAGGAATTAAAGAAAGAGAGAAAGAGTAAGAACAGAATAAGTATAAAGGACCTTAAGCCAACATGGCCTAGACCTGAGTCTTTTTATTTTTAAACCCTTACCTTCCGTCTTGGAGACAGTACTGTGTATTGGCTCCAAGGCAGAAGAGTGGTAAGGGCTAGGCAATGGGGGTCAAGTGACTTGCCCAGGGTCACACAGCTGGGAAGTGCCTGAGGCCAGATTTGAACCCAGGACCTCCCATCTCTAGGCTTGGCTCTCAATCCACTGAGCTACCCAGCTGCCCCCTAAACCTGAGTCTTAAGAGAGAGATCAGTCAGTCCTTAATCACTCACCACAAGATCTGTCCAAGCAAGGATTCAGAGGGACAGAGTCTCCTCAGAGGGAGTTCCAGCCAGAGTCAGCCTCCTTCAGACTGTTTTCAGAGCCTCCTTAGAGACTCTTCAGAGCTCTCTCCCAATAGCCTCCTTAGAGACTGTTTCCAGGAGACTGTTTGTAGAGAGCTCTGGAAACAGGTTCTTGGGACAGTCTCTTGAGGACAGTCAGAAGAATCCTTCTCTGGAGAAGGATGGCTGGCTGAACTGGTGTCTATATTCTTGCTTGGACAGATCTTGTGGTGAGTGATTAAAGACTGACTGATCTCTCTCTTAAGATCAGGTCTAGACCTTTCGGCTAAGGCCCTTCATACGTATTCCTTTTTTCTCTCTTTCTCTCCTTTTCATTAATTCCTCATTGTATTAATTAAAATCTCTATAAAACTCAGTTGACTTGGGCATATTTCATAATTGAGAATATTTCCCTGGCGACCACCTTATATTCAATTTAAAACAAAACACTGTAGTGAAAACATATTTTCTGTGGTCACAAGTTTACTCATCCACTCTTTTATCTACAACAATTTAGTTCTACCACTATTTTAATCACTACAGTTTATGACCACAACTATTTTAATTA
The DNA here is from genome assembly GCF_027887165.1 of Monodelphis domestica. Lineage (NCBI taxonomy): Eukaryota > Metazoa > Chordata > Mammalia > Didelphimorphia > Didelphidae > Monodelphis > Monodelphis domestica. Next base: position 135,168,050 of record NC_077233.1, on the reverse strand, counting down.
TTACAAGCTGTAGCATTCATTCATCAAAGCCTATGCAGCTTGGGATCTGCCCATTTTAGAAATTTCCCTTCCTTCTCTAGCTCTCCAAATATGTAGCTATTTAGCTTTATTTTGAATATTTCCAGAAACTGAGAGCTCACTACCTCATAAGCTAATCCATTCTAGTATTAGACAATGCTATTTGTCATTTCAGACAATGATCAATGATAGTCAATTCAGCTGAAGACACCTATTAATATGGCTCTGGGAAAGACTGGTAAAAGGGAGAGGAGCATTTATTAAGTGCCTATTACGAACCAAGCATTTTAAACTTTTAATCTCATTTAATAATGAGAACTGATGATGGAACAATTTTCTTAGAGGAGTTTTTTGGTTCTGAAATTCTCTTTTGCAAATAGTTTGGTATACAGTTCCCTAATTCTTTCCCTACCATGTGGTGGTTACAAGCTTATGAGGGGAAGGATAGCAGCAATACTCAGTGTAAAGAATTTTCTGATGACGAGATTATGCTGTGGGAAGCCAAAGGCTTGTGACAGCCCATATCCTAGTGATTTATTAACCATTTATTTAGAATCTATTGTTTGTAGAGCAAAGTATATACCAGACATCATGGTAGGATGCAAAAGAAATGATAAAATGTCATCACTACATTTAAGGGGCCAACAATCTTGCTGGAACAAAAAAATTAACTCTAAACAACTTCAGTCCACTATGCATTTCTTCATCAACTTCTGGACCACCTGTACCTTTGAGTCTTCAGAGTCTAATATTTGTAAACATATAACATCATGGGGAGAAATTTGCTTTTAAAAGATGGTGTTTTGTTCTAGGGAATAGCATGGGATTCTTAAACGTACTGTAAGATTTACCAAATACATCAAGACTACTGTTTTCCTCTTTTTTCAATTTTTATACCAAATCATTGTCCACCCATAGCAAGTGTCCTAGGGATATATATGTACTGATGTACTAACTCAATGGACTGGTCTTCCAACTGCCTGTCACTGTCTGAAATATAGGCAGTTTTTAGCTTTTGAATAATTATAAATATCATTGAGAAGGCTTTGTAATGTTCTAGATGGGACTTGGTGAAAATGATACAATATCATCAGCAAACACTAGTAGAATCTTATTATTTATTGAAGGGTGTCTTAACTTTTTTGGTATCATGGACTTATTTGATAGTCTGGGGAAACCTATGAATCACTTCATAGAATAATGTCTTTAAATATGTAAAATGAAACATATAGGATTAAAAGGGAAACCAGTTTGAAATAAAGACATAATTTTCCCCACTTAATTCCCTCTGAAAATTATAGACTCAAGGTTAAAAGCCTCTAATCTATAGGGAATCCCTCTACCATTTGGATTTTTTAAAGATAGTCTACATGACAGAGGAAATCATCTTGCATAAGCAATATCATATTTAATGCTTCCTTTGCCATTAAAAATCAGAGTCAGAGGTGTATCTTTGGTTGTATTTGTCAAGGAATCTTAAGTGATTTTTTTAACCCTTAATCTTCTGACTTAGAATCAATACTGTGTATTGGTTCCAAGACAGAAGAGTGATGAGGGCTAGGCAATGGGGGTTAAGTGACTTGCCCAGGGTCACAGAGCTAGGATGTATCTGAGGTCAGATCTGAATCCAGGACCTCCTGTCTCTTGGCCCAGTGGCTCTCAATACACTGAGCCACTTAGCCAGCCCCTTGTATGAACTTAATCTATGCATAAGAAACTTCTTGTTGAAATAAATCCACACGAATTATATATAATAACAACAAAGTTCAGCAGCAAGAGATAGAAAGAGAAATTTCATTTAACATAATTCTAGAAAATTTAAAACACTTGGGGATTTACTTGTCAAGACAAACCCAGAAATTATATAAATACAATTATAAAACACTTTTCACACAAAGTCAGATCAAAACAATTGGAAAGATATTAATTGCTCATGAGTAGGTAGAGCTAATATAATAAAATGTGTCAATTCTACCTAAGTTAATTTAATTATTCAATGCCACATCAATCAAACTACCAAATAATTATTTTATAGTATTAGAAAAAAGTAATAGCAAATTTCATCTGGAAGAACAAAAGATCAAGAATCAAGGGATCCAATTTTAAAAAATTGTGAAGGAAAGCCTAGCAGTACTAGATCTCAAACTGTATCATAAAGCAGACATCCTCAAAACAGTCTGGTACTGGTTAAGAAATAGGATGGTAGATCAATGGAATTGATTAGAAACACAATATACAGGAGTAAATGACTTTAGCAACCAGTGTCTGAAAAATCCAAAGACCCAACTTTTGGAATAATGACTCACTGTTTAACAAAAACTGCTGGGAAAATTGGAAAACAGTATGTTAGAAACTAGGTATAGAGCAATATCTCATACCCTATGGTACCTTTGGTACTTACAACCTTATACCCAAGAGAAGGTCAAAATTGGATATATGTGATATATGATCATATGATTTAGATATAAAGAGTGATACCATAACTAAATTATGGGAACATAGAATACTTTACCTGGCTGATCTCTGGAAAAGGGAAGCATTTATGATCAAACAAGAGTTAAAGAGCATTATATGATATAAAATGAATATTAAATTAAAAAGTGTCGTACAAACAAAATGAATATAACAAAGATTAGAAGAGAAACAACAAACTGGGAAAATTTTCTTATAATAAATTTCTCTGATAAAGGCCTAATTTCTCAGATTTATAGAGAACTAAGTCAAATTTACAAGAATACAAGCTATTCTCCCATTGTCAAATGGTCGAAGGATATGATGAGCAATTTTCAAATGAAGAAATTAAAGCCATCAATAATCATATGAAAAATATTCTAGTTTATATGGGTATATGATTTGGAGGTTTGGTTTTAAGAGATTACTCTATTAGAAAAATGAATAATACAGAAATAGGTTTTGAGTGATAATACGTGTATGTAACCCAGTGGAATTGCTGGGGGGGGGGGTAAGGAACAAGGAGAGGAATAGAATATGAATCACGAAATCATGGAAAAAGATAAAAAAGATAAAATTATAAATTAGTGAAAAAACATTTGAAGTCAATTCTTGATTAGGGAAATGCAAGTTAACACTTTGCTGAGGTACCACCTCACACCTATTAAACTGGCCAATATATCAGTAAAGGAAAGTGATAAATGTTGGAGGGGATGTGGCAAAATTGGGACACTAATGCATTGCTGGTGGAGTTGTGAATTGATCCAACCATTCTGGAAGGCAATTTGGAACTCTGCCCAAAGGGCTATAAATCTCTTTCCTTTCTGAATGTCATATTCCAAGCCTTGCTGTCCTTTTAAAGTGTAGAGGCTGCCAGATTCTGCGTAATCTTTACTGATGCTCATTGATATCTGAATTATCTCTTTCTGGCTTCTTGTAATATTTTCTCCTTATATTGAAAGCTCTTGAATTTGGCAATTACATTCCTGGGGCTTGTCTTTTGAGAATTTAATGTAGAGGGTGATCCATGGACTCTTTCAATGTCTATTTTACCCTCTTGTTCAAGAATATCAGGGTAGTTTTCTTGGATAATTTCTTGTAGTATGATGTCAAGGTTTCTGTTAATTTCTAGGTTTTCAGGTAGACCTGTGATTCTCAAATTGTCTCTCCTGGATCTGTTTTCTAGGTCAGTCATTTTCTCAATGAGATATTTCGTGTTTCCTTTTATTTTGTCATTCTTTTGACTTTGATTTATTAATTCTTACTGTCTTATAAGATCATTAGCTTCTAATTGCCCAATTCTAGTCTTTAAAGACTGGCTTTCAGCTATCTTTTGATTTTCCTTTTTGGTTTGGTCTATTCTGCTTTTCATGACTTCCAATAGGTCAATTCTGGTGTCCAATTTGCTTATCATTTCATTTGATTTCTGGGCTTCTTTTTCCAAGTAGGAGATTCTATCTTTTAAACTGTTATTTTCTTTTTGAATGATTTCCCACTTTTCTTGCCAAAGTTTCTTCGGTCTTTCTTACTTAGTTCTTAAACTCCAATTTGAATTCCTGGAGAGCTTGTGACCAATTTCTATTTTATTTGGAAAGTATGCATGTGTTTCCTTGTTTGTCACCCTCTGCTGTCTCCTCTGTAGCCTGCTGTTTTTCTCCATAGAAGTTATCTAGGGTCATAGTCTTTTTCTTTCTTTTTGGTAGTTGTAGATTATAATTCTTGAGCGTTGGTGGCCATTGCTGTGTTAGTTTTTTTCTTCCCTTTCCAGTCAGAAGTCTGAGTGAGGAGGACAGGATCTCTGTGTATTGAGCTACAGAGTGGGTTTTGCCCTGAGGCTATTTTTTATTCTCTGCCACATCTGCTGTGGGCAGCCCCTCTTTGTCCTCTCTCTGTACCTAAGCTCTGCATTTCTCAGCCTCCTTGGGTCCCAAGTGTTCCAGCTCTCAAGGGTAAGTCTATAGTGTCCTCAGTCAGCCCCTCCCCCCAAGAACCTAGAGATTGCCCTGTACTTGCTCTGACTCTGATACTGCAGGTGGAGTAGGGGGAGGGGTGATAAGCTCATGGTTTGGTAGGAGTAATTTTATTCCCTTATAGTGTGGGAATGCCCAAACTCTGCTGACCTTCAAGGCTGAGCCCTATCATAGAGCTCCTTTGGTCATCTGATTTTGGTTTTTGTCCTTTTGAGGCATTTTATATCTGTGGTGAGGAGAAGAAGACCCTTGCTTCTACTCTGTGTCCATCTAAGCCCAGAAGTCCAAAGAACTATAAATCTATGCATACCCTTTGACTGGTTCTGTATCCCAAAGAGATAATAAAAAGAGGAAAGAACCTACTTGTACAAAAATATTTATAGCAGATCTTTTTGTAGTGTCAAACAATTGGAAATAGAGGGGATGTTCATCAATTAGGGAATGCCTAAACAAATTGTGGTACATGTTGATGATGGAATATGCAATAGATGATATTCTGGAGGGTATATTTGATGGTATAATACATAACTAATGGATCATGTAGTTATTTTCTTTTGCCTACCCTCCTCCCTCTATGCCTCCTGTTTTCCTCCCTCTTCAGAAGCCTTTAAGCCTCCGCTGCACCCTTCTTCAGTCTTCCTCAAGTCACTCAGTGTGAGTTTTGAGGTTTCAATGAAATAGTTCTTAATCTTCTTTGTCAAACAAGGGGTTTATTTGGGGAAGACAGGACAAGGGCGGAGGATAAGGTAAAAGGGGTGGGATGTCCCTATTATCTACAGTGAGTGTTAGGTTGGAGGATATTGAGAGAAATGGTAATTCAGTCACTAGCATGAAACAGAGCCAGTCAGAGAGATATATGGACTATTGTCCTTCTTCTTCTTCCTTCAAATCAGCCAGGTCACCTCCAACTTGATTATCCCAAGTCCCAGAGATAAAACCAGCCTCTTCCTCCAGGGGCAACACCATCAGCCCAAAGACTTTCAAATCCAGTCAAGCAGTTGGCTCTTGCCTCCAACTGTTTCCCAGTCACATTCCAAAAGGAATCTTCATTTGATTGACAGCTGGTCCCTCTCCAGCTTTTGTCCTTTGCATGCATGCCTCTTCCACAAATACTATTGTGCTATAAGAAATGATAAGCAAAATGATGTCAGAAAAGACTGCAAAGATCTGTGTAAAATGATGCAGAGCAAAATAGTAGAACAGGGAGAACACAATACAATAGAGAATACAATAATAGTAACAGTGTATGTGGTCAACTGTGAAGACTTGGCTTCTCTTGGCAATGCAATGATCTGGGACAATCTTGATAGACTTCTGATAGGGAATGCTATTCAGAAGAAGAACTTTTGGAGTCATGGATGTGGATCAAAGAATATTATCTTCTATCAGTGTATCTATGGTTTTATTTTGGGGTTTTGGTTTTATATGTGTGTACTCTTACAATAATGACCATTATGGAAATGTGGTTTCCATAATAATAAAAATTAAAAAAAAAAGAAACTTCTTGTTGGAAGAGATCTTTTGAGGTTGTTGTTCTGAATCAAATTATTTTTTTTATAAACTAAACAATAAACATGAATCTCACCTACTTTCTTTTTGATATCATATACTTTCCATCATTTTAAAAATGTGATTTACTTCTTTATTTTTAAATCCTTACCTTCTGTCTTAGAATTGATATGTATCAGTTTTAAAGCAGATGAGCAGGAATGGCTAGGTAATTAGGATTAAGTGACTTGCCCAGGGTTACACAGTTAAGAAGTGTCTGAGGCCAGATTTGAGCCCAGTTCCTCTTGATTCTAGGCCTGAGACTACCCACTGAGCAATCAAGCTGCCCCTCTGCCTTTTCTCCTATGGTATTTTCAATATGCATGATCATTCTTTTAAAGATTTCATAAATATGAGAAAGTAAGCATAGATAAGCAGTAGTTACTGAGGTTTTCTTGATTGTCTTTTGGAAGAATTAATATTGTTTATATTTTTCCCATTCTCTTGGTATTTTCCCTTTTACAGATATTTTGTAAAATAATCCTTTTTTGTTTTCAAGGTTGTGTCACCTTTAACATAAGTTCAGTATGTACTTTGTCTGCTCCAACCATTCTTCTTGATTTTATCTCTTAAAGTGCTCTTTATTTTTCTTTTCTTTTTTTTTTTGCATCATATCTCAGGGGTGGAGGAATAAGTGTACACCACGATAAAGATGGACCATTTTATAAATGTTGTTAAATCTAGTACAGATTTCATTTCTTTGTTGTCCTCCTTTTAGCTTCATCTACGAATGCATCTGAGATGTTATCTCAGTTCAGTTTTAAGTCAAGCTTCCCAAAGACTTTATTTTGCCATTACTGTGGTATGTGGAGATGATGTTTGTAATCTTTCACCATTCTCCTCTGTAGTGTTTTACAAATGAGTTTATAGACTTAGGAAAAGATAGTGGAATAGGAAGAAGTAGTACAACCTAGTGCTCCCTACAGTTTCTCTAATACAGATCTAAGAAGGGTTCAGATTGAGTAGTAATAGAGAAATCTAAGAAGAAATCACAGTGGGTGGTTTTTCCAGGTCAATATAAAAAATTTGGCTCATGGGTAAGTGGCCAGGGCAAAAACACTGGAGTATGAGCAGGCTAGGTTCATAAACTCATTGTGTAGGCTCAAAACAGACCCCAGAGGTAGCTCAGGTAGTACAGTGTATGGAACACCAGGACTGGAGTTGAGATGACCTGGGTTTAAATTTGACCTCAGATAATTTCCAGCCGTGTGGCTCTGGGCAAATCACTTAACCCTAAGTTCCTAGCCCTTGTTGGCCTTTTGTCTTAGAACTGATACTAAGGCAAAAGGTAAGAGTTTAAAAAAAAAACAAAAAACAACAAACAACAGGACCACAACCCTGTTGCTCTGACTCTGGAGTCCAGAATGGGATTGGGACAGTACTCCTGTTTGGAAACATAATAAGGAGAGAGGATTCACTGGAGAAGATTTTGATGCTGGGAAAGCTTGAAGATAAAAGAAGGGTACGGTAGAGGATGAGATGGATAATGTCATGTAAGCAATAAATATGAACTTGGATAGACTTTAGGAAACAGAGGATAAAAGGTCCTGGTCCTATGGTCCATGAGGTCCGAAAGAATAGGATACAACTGAACAACTAAACCACCACCAACAATAAAGTATTGCTATTCATTCTTCTCTACCTAGAGCAGGAGCAGGATCATGTACTCAGCCCTCAGTCTAATAGTTTCAGACCAGGTTTCAGCAGGCAATGTTATCACTCTGAACTCAGAGCATCTGAAAGTGATGGGGGCCAGGATTGACAACTGTAGTGTAGAAATTTTCTTTGCTATCTTTCTCCTATTTTCCTTTCTTCTAATTTGATGCTGATTTTTATTTCTACTCTAACTAGTCAGTAGCATAATACATTCAGATGATTTTGAGGCAATTCCTACATCTGTAATTAGTCATGTCTTGCCTACAAAGTCAAAGCTTTCCTTCCTTCCTTCCTTCCTTCCTTCCTTCCTTCCTTCCTTCCTTCCTTCCTTCCTTCCTTCCTTCCTTCCTTCCTTCCTTCCTTCCTTCCTTCCTTCCTTCCTTCCTTCCTTCCTTCCTTCCTTCCTTCCTTCCTTCCTTCCTTCCTTCCTTCCTTCTTTCCTTCCTTCCTTCCTTCCATTGATAGCCAGGAAGACCTTGGTTCAAATCCTGCCCCTGAGATGTGTTGGCTATGTGACCCTGAGCAAATTATTTAAATTCTTATTAATCAGGACAAATCTCTAAAAGTAGAAGGTGCTAACTTTCACTGGCAGGAGTTTCCTGCTCCATGGTGTCCCTATATTAATGAAATCATAGTTCTGATTCCTATCTATGTGCATTTCTCTGTGAAGCTGTATGGTACTTGCCCTATGCAATGAGTTCTTACTTTTTTGGACAAATATACTCATAATGTATAAGTATGAGGCCTCTGACTAATCTATAATTTTATTTCTTTTTTTTTCTTTTTTTAGTTCTTTTTTTCTGTCCTAGTAAGAACTCTAAGACAGAAGGGCAAAGGTTAGGCACTGGGGGTTAAGTGACTTGCTCAGGGTCCCAAAGCTAGGAAGTATCTGAAGCCAGATTTGAACCAAAGTCCTCCCAACCCCATGCCTGGTGCTCTAAGCACAGAGTGCTCTAGTTGTCTCTCTTTCATTTCTTTAAACTAAAATATATTTTTCCAACACACACAGACACAGACACACTGACACACAGGACCCCCCCTCCCCCCATCCTCTTTCTAGCAACTGTGCTGAAATCACTACATATTAAAGTATATGTTGACCTGAATTGGAGAATCTTGTCAAGTTCTTCTTGGAATTTCTTTATCTCTTTAGCCCCTGCAGCAAGTGTTGGTGGATAAGCTATAATTATGGTGTTCCTTTCATATGTGCAAATCTTTAGCACTTCAAGATTAGATTTCTCATGAAATGATATTTCTTTGGTGAACAATGAAGCCAAGACCACCAACTACTTTGTTTGCCTCTCTAAGAAGAACCAGTGAGCCATCTATTCATGTTTCTGCAACTTCTTAAAAAAATCCCCCCCCCCAATGATTCACTTTATTCTCTCTTCTGCCTTTCACTAATCACTTGAAAAAGAAAGACAGATGGAAAAACATACAGGGGAGTCAGCTAGGGGCCTAGTAGATGGAGAACCAGGCCTACTGACAGGGGGTCCTGGGTTCATACTTGATCTCTCAGACACTTCCTAGCTGTGTGACTCTGGGTAAGTCACTTAACCCCATTGCCTATCCTGGACAACTCTTCTGCATTGAATCTAATACACAATATTGATTCTAAAAGAGAAGATAAGATTTTTAAAAAATCCAACAAAACATACAAAATCTTTGTATAATAGACACTGTCAAGCAAAAACAAATTCTCACATTGTTCATGTTGGAAAATGTAATTTCTGTCTGGATATTTGTCTATCATCTCTGTATAAGGCAGTGAACAGCATTCCTTTTTTATTAGTCCTCTGGAATCATGGTTGATCAGATTTCTTAATTTTTTTTGGAATTGCTTATTTTTACAGTATTGATATGGAGGTACAAATTATTCTTCTGATTCTGCTCATCTCACACTAGTCTTTCCAAGTGTCTTTGAAACTGGCCTCTCTCTCTCTCTCTCTCTCTCTCTCTCTCTCTCTCTCTCTCTCTCTCTCTCTCTCTCTCTCTCTCTCTCTCTCTCTCTCTCTCTCTTACAGCAAAAGAGTATTTTGTTATATTCATATGCCACAGTTGGTTGAACTGCACCTTCCTTTTGTCTTCTGATTTCATTTATCACAAGCATATCTATCAATATTGATGTGATTCCATTCTTTTAATAGCTTGTCAATGTTTTGGTCACTGGACAAAGATCCCATGTGTAGAGTACCAGTGGTTAAATTATTTAAAGCTGTATGATTCTTATCACCTGCTGCTAATTTATTTCATCCCCTTTCACTACTGCTTGTTTGGAGAAGTGGCTGCATGGAACTAAAGAACTAATTTTTTTTTCCTGGAATGCCTGGGTTCAGGATGTGTCTACATTTTGTGGCATGGTTTAAGTTAATGAGAACCTACGAGCTGCACAGTAGATGTTCTATTAAATATTGTGAATTGTTTTGTTGATTTTTATGACAGTAAAACATTTTATATAGTCTGCAAGTATGAAGCCTATCTGTTCATGTATGTGGGATTCATTATGCTAAAGGCATATATATATATATCACTTATGAAATATAGCATGAAGGAGCTAGTACTTCTTGCTAGACGGGGGCTCATAGCTAACTTGATCAGAGAAATTCACCTTAATTACACTCTTTAGATTAATGACACAGTGATAAAAGCCACCCACAGAGAAATGGAAATAGGTGTTACAGAGTTCCTGAGAATGACAGAGTTTAGCACTTCATCAGAATTGCCTTTCAGCAGAGTGGCGTATGTAAACATCAAGGTGAGTATAAGATTTACCCAGCATCTGAACCTTCTTATTTAAAAAAAACAAAACTGCAGCAAGAAGCTCTATAACCATGTGTCCAGAAGAGCTGCACCTGAAAATGGCTAGCAGTAATCACAGGGTCAATGGAGCAATGCTGTGCATAATACATTCAATACCAGGAAAAAGCAACGCTTAGAAGACTATATGTTTGGAATAGATTATATAGGGCATGACATACAAGGCTAGTAGGAACAGGGTGATGATATTATTAGGAGATATTGATAGTTTTATCATCAGATATAGAAGTTGTTCCACCATCCATGCATCTTAGTCACTTTTTTTTGAAGTTTCAGTTTTATCATCTGTAAAATGGGGATTATATTTGCATTATTTATTGTATAGGATTTTTGCAAGGAAAGCATTTCTTAAAACTGGAAAACACTATATAAGTCATTATAAATATTACTGGGGAGAATCTACAGGTAAAAATGAGGACAATGAGTCTCTGAGTAATGGGAGATATTTGGATGTTGAATGATGGAAGGTCCAAAGTATGGTTTTGGAAAACACCACCTGAGGAGCAGAGGTGCAACCCACAGTCTGCTAAACTGTATCAGACAATCAGCTCTATATTGTCTTTTAAGAGAATTTAAGAGAAAAGGACATACAGAGACAGCATCTATGAGTCAGATTCAGGCAGGCAGAGAAACTTGGGTAAAGGAAACATAGCAACCAGTTCAAAATCAAGGTCATCCACATTTATCAGGCAAGATTCTCTCTCTCTCTCTCTCTCTCTCTCTCTCTCTCTCTCTCTCTCTCTCTCTCTCTCTCTCTCTCTCTCTCTCTCTCTCTCTCTCTCTCTTCTCTCTCTCTTCTCTTCTCTTTCTTTCCTTTCCTTCCTTCCTTTCCCTTTCCTTCCTTCCTTCCTTCCTTCCTCCTTCCTTCCTTCCTTCTTCCTTCCTTCCTTCTTCTTCTTTCTTTCTTTCTTTCTTTCTTTCTTTCTTTCTTTCTTTCTTTCTTTCTTTCTTTCTTTCTCTTCTTTCTTTCTTCTTTCTTTCTATCTTTCTTTCTTTCTTTCTTTCTTTCTTTCTTTCTTTCTTTCTTTCTTTCTTTCTTTCTTTCTTTCTTTCTTTCTTCTTCTCTTCTCCTTCTTCCTCTCTTCCTTCCTTTCTTCCTTTCCTTCTTCTTCCTTTCTTCCTTTCTTCCTTTCTTCTCTTTCTTCTTTCTTCCTTTCTTCCTTTCTTTCTTTCTTTCTTTCTTTCTTTCTTTCTTTCTTTCTTTCTTTCTTTCTTTCTTTCTTTCTTTCTTTCTTTCTTTCTTTCTTTCTTTCTTTCTTTCTTTCTTTCTTTCTTTCTTCTTTCTTCTTTCTTTCTTTCTTTCTTTCTTTCTTTCTTTCTTTCTTTTCTTTCTTTCTTTCTTTCTTCTTTCTTTCTTTCTTTCTTTCTTTCTTTCTTTCTTTCTTTCTTTCTTTCTTTCTTTCTTTCTTTCTCCCTTCCTTCCTTCCTTTCTTTCTTTCTTTCTCCCTTCCTTCCTTCCTTTCTTTCTTTCTCCCTTCCTTCCTTCCTTTCTTTCTTTCTCCCTTCCTTCCTTCCTTTCTTTCTCTCTCCCTCCCCTCCCCACCCCTCTCTCAGAGATGGTAAGCAATTTGATCTGGATTATACATGTATTTTCATGAAAAATATACTTCCACATTGGTCATTGTTGTAAGAAAATACTCATATAAAACCCAAACCCCAAATAAAACCATAAATATACTAATATGAAAAATAACATGCTTAGATTTCTATCCAATTCCAATAATTCTTTCTCTGGAGGTATATAGCATTTTTTGTTACAATTCCTTCAGAATTGTCCTTTGGATTGGATCATTGCATTGCTGAGAATAGCTAAACCTTTCACAATTGTTCATCATACAATATTACTGTTACTGTGTACAGTGTTCTCCTGGTTCTTCTGATTTGCTCTTCATCAGTTCAGGTAGATCTGTACAGCTTTTTCTGAAATCATCCTGTCCATTGTTTCTTATAGCACAGTACTATTCCATCACCAACATATGTTGTACAGCTATTCCCTAATTGATGGACATCCCCTCAATTTCCAATTCTTTGCTACCACAAAAAGAGCTGCTATAAATATTTGTCTTCAGGTAGGTTCTTTCCCCTTTTTTATGATCTCTTTGGGATACAGACCCAGTAGTGGTATTACAGGATCAAAGGGTATGCATAGTTTCATAGCCATTCAGGTATAATTTCAAATTCAGGCATGATTTTCTAAAAGCATTTTTTTTAAGAAAAACCAAACTCTCCCTTTTGCTTGCCCTTCAAGTACCCTTGAAGAATCCTTTGAAAAGAAAGGCTTTGTAGGTCTTCTACTGTCTGAGATACCTTAAAGTGGAAAAAACCTCTCTCTTTTATGTGTTTTTTTAAATGAAAATTTAAATAGAAAAATATATGTAAAAGTTAAAAATATATTTATTCTTAGCAACTATAATGTTATGATCATCTCTTTCTCATTACAACCTGTCATTTTAATTTAAAAATATTCACCTCCTGATTGTGCTTTTGTCTCTCTGGAATTCACTACTATGCCTTCCTTGCTTTCTCATCCCAGGACTATTACTATTTTCTTCAAGTATTGGTTCCAAGGCAGAAGAGCATTACGAGCTAAGCAATTGGGATTAACTGACTTGCCCAAGGTCACACAGCTAGGAACTATCTGAGGTCCTCCCAACTCCAGGTCTGGTATTCTATCCACTGAACCATCTAACTGCCCCTATCTGGGACTTTCTTACCCAGAAACATTACTGTATTATGTTTGTCCCCTTTTCCTATTGGTAAGTTCCTGCCAAGGTCCCCTTTTTGGGGATTTGCAAGAGTGGCCATGTTTCATCCCTTCTTGATTGTACTTTTGGCTCTCTGGACTTTACCATTATCCTCTTCTAGCCCTCATGCTTTTCAGCATTCTTTTATGTGTTGCTTTGCCTTCCCTGATTTGAATATAAGCTCCTTTAGTACTTGAACTGTCTTTCTTTTAGCTTATGTTTGTATCTCCAGCACTCAGTATCATGCGTCTAAGTGCTAAATAGATGCTTGTTGCTTGCCTGACATTTAAATTTGGGGTTTAAATAAAAAAACCCTATCCTTCACTTAGCTGTAGTTCTCTTTTTTGTGGTTTCACTTACAGCAAGAATGTCAAGATTGATATAATTAAGCATCTCTAGCAACATGTCCATTTGCTAGTCAATGGACAAGGATTTCACCTTTAGACTACTAGTCAAATTAAAGTTTATTATGGCCTGAAAACTGTTTGATTCTATGAATGCCCTCTGTCCCTTTCCCTATTATTCTCCCATCTCTGCAGCAGAAGTGGAATGGGTCACAGAATTGAAGGCAGTTTTTAATTTTTCTTAGTTTCATAGGTTGCTGTGGGTAAAAACCTTCATCACTAAGTGGCTAGCCTTACTGTGATGCTCCTTTCTATGATTAGTTAGTCTGGTCTTGGAAGATAGACTCTCTCTGTTCCTGGGGCCATACTTGAAGCCATTTAAGCATGGTAAAACCAGAATTTCAGTTCCGTTGGTGGAGCTATTGAGAATCTAGGGTCATCTCCACAGCAGGATGAAGCATCTAAGTAGGATTTTGGTAGACACTCTTTAGGGAGTCAAAGAAAGGAGTTGGCAAAGGGGATTTTATTAAATACCCTGAAGCTTTAAGAAATATGATTTCATAGGACATTTGGGATGGCTTCTGACCTCATCATTCAACTGAAACTGCTTCCTCCAAAGTTACCAATGATCTCTTAAATCACCAGATCCAATTATCTTTTATCAATCCTCTTTCTTCTTGACCTCTCTGCAACCTGTGACAATGTTGATCCCCCTTTTTTCATTGATGGTATCATCTCTATAGGTTTCTGTGACACTGCTTTCCCCAGTTCTTCTACCTGTCTGATTGCTCGTTTTCTGTTGTCTTTGATGAGCCTTCACATAGGTAATGTCCACTAAATATGGATGTCTCTAATGGCTCAGTTCTGAGGGCTCTTTTCTGTTCTTTCTATACTACTTCACTTGGTGATCTCATTTGCTTCCAGGAATTCAGTTATTATTGTTTTGCTGATGATTCTCAGATTTACTTGTTTAATGCCATCTCTCTCCTGTCTTCTAGTCTTGAATCTCCATCTGTTTATTGTATATCTGAGATTGGAAGTCCCATAGACCTCTTAAACTCAATGAGTCCAAAGTTTAACTCATTATCTTTTCCTTCAAATTCTCTCTTCTAAAACTGTTGAGGGGTACTGCCATCTTCTCTCTTGCTTTCTCTCTCATACACACACACACACACACACACACACACACACACACACACACACACATTCACACACACATATTGGCTTCCTTGGTCAGAGATATTGAGTCTCAGGGGTTGTGATCAACCTCCTCCTTGTGAGAACCTAACCTTGCTTGATCCTTGAGACAAACCCAAACCTAAAGTCTAAATATTTCCAAAAGGATTTATTGAGGTTATTTGGGGTAGGCAATGGAAAAGGTGTGAGGGGGAAAGGAAAGTGGGTGACAGGGAGCCCTAAAAGTTGCCCCCCTAACAGATTGGCTTTTCAAAGTCTGGAGGCCAGAGGCTTTTGCACCCTGGCCTCTTTCTCCATCAACTGCTTCTTTTCCTACACTTATGCTTAACTAAATCCCAATTCAGCTTTTTGAGCTGAAATAAGAGAGAGAGAGAGATCAAGGGAGATGGATCAAGTGACTCAAAACCAGAATGAGTGATAAATACCTGTTGAGAAGCACATAGATTGAGTTGAGTCTCAGTGAGGATATTTTTGGGGTCCCAGAAGGAAGACAGGACTCAGCTGGATGGACTCTTGGCTCCTGCTCCCAGAAAACCACCTTCCCTTTTCACTTCCCAGGCTGGAAGTCCCTTCTCCTGTCAGCTGGCTTCAAAGTTCCAGCCAGCTCTCAGAACTCACAGCATTCTCTCCCCTTCTCCCACTGCTTCTCCGGCCAATCTGTCAATCAGGCTGGCATCTCTCTTCCTTACCTTACAATACCCATGTATAAATTTGCTGCCAAATCATGCCAATTCTATCTTACCAATATCTCTCGCCTATGTGCCCTTCTCTGAGACCGCCACTACTTCACTGCAGTCCCTTCTCCCTTCACAAATAGAAGTCTTGGAAGTAGCTTGTTGGTTGGTCTCTTTGTCTCATGTCTCTTCTCACTCCAGGCCATCCTCCATTCAACTATCACATATTCTCTTCCTAAAGCACACATTTGACCCTGTCATCCTCTCATTCAATAAACTGCAATGATTCCTTATTACTTTCAGGATCAAATGTAAACTCTTCTGTTTGGCTTTGAAAGCCCTTCTTTATATGGCCCCTTCCTATCTTTTTGACTTTATTCACTTTGTTTCTCTTTCTGCAAACCAGTGATCCCGGTCTCCTTACTGTTCTCACAAACACTCCATCTTTGGCCTCTAGACATTTTCACTGGCTGGCTTCATTGACTGGAATTTTTTCCTGATTAATCTCCATTTTCTGACTTTCCTGGCTGCCATTTAGTCCTGGCTAAAATCCTATATTCTTGTAAAAATTCTCTTCTGATCCCTATTAATGCTAATCCCTTCCCTCTCCGGATTATCTCTAATTTATCATATATATTATTTATGCACATATGTATACATTGCATGTATATATGTAAAGGGTTTATTTGTACATATTGTCACATGTTGTCTCCCCAGTAGAAGGAACTCTTTCAGAAAAGCGATAGTTTTTTGCCTTAGTATCTGAAGAGTTTTAGTGCACTAACAGACATTTAGTAGGTGCTAAATAAATCTTTTGCTTGGCTTGATGGTGTATTATAGTATTATTAATAAGAAATATTTTCAAAAAGACCACCATGAAAATAATTGCAGCTTACCATTAAAAATCAATCTCTGAGGCTGAAATGGCAGAGAATTTCTAGGAAGAACTTAACTTTGTCCAAATCAAAGAAATGCTGATACTTGATGTCAGGGCAAAGGTGGGAAACAGTGATGAGGAAGACAATAATATGTGTTCAAGTAAAAACAATAAGAGGTCAAAAACTTGATTATATAGAATACGTCTATATCATGAATAATTCCTTTTAAAATGATTTGATATGCTCTGGACATGGTAAGCACCAAATAATCTTGCTAAGAATGAAATTGACTGTCTTTAAAAAATAATTTATTTATTTAGAATATTTTTCTATGGTTACATGATTCGTGTTCTTACCCTACCCTCTTCCTTCCCCACTTCTGGAACTGACAAGCAATTCCACTGGGTTATACATGTATTATTACTCAAAATCTATTTCCATATTGTTCACATTTGTAATAGAGAAATCTTTTAAAACCAAAAGCCCTGATCATATAACCATAGAACCAAGTGATCAATCATATGTTTTTCTTCTGTGTTTCTACTCCCACAGTTCTTTCTCTGGATGTGGATATCATTCTTTCTCACAAATTCCTCTGGATTGTCCTGGATCATTGCATTGCGATTAGTAGCAAACTAACTATGTCTTAAGCGCAACGAAAAGACTTATTTAAAAATTTTTATTTTTATTATTCCTAACTTAAGAAACACCAAAGGAAAAAAATTTCCATTCTCAAAGAAGAATAGAAATAGAGGATCATATGTGAAAATGAGAACTTATAAAGAATTTGATTTTTTAATAAGTAAAGGGGGCAGCTGGGTAGCTCAGTGGATTGAGAGCCAGGACTAGAGACGGGAGGTCCTAGGTTCAAATTTGACCTCAGATACACTTCCCAGCTGTGTGACCCTGGGCAAGTGACTTGACCCCCATTGCGTAGCCCTTACTGCTCTTCTGCCTTGGAGCCAATACACAGTGCTGACTCCAAGACGGAAGGTGAGTGTTTAAAAAAAAGTATATAAAAATGTCAACATGTTACTTTCAAAGCAATCCTTTTTGAATTTGCTTCCCTCTGAACTTCCTTCTGCTCTCTTCTATGCATTGTGAAAAAATGCTCCAATGAACTTTTTTTGTTTCACTTTTTTTGTCAAAATTATCACTAGTCTCTTTCTATTCTATCTTTTCTCTTTAAATAAATAAAAACACAGTCCCCATAACAAATGAACACAGTCAAATAAGATAAATCCAGACATTTTCCATCTGCAAACATTTTTTTAAAACCTTACCTTCTGTCTTAGAATTGATATTAAGTAACAGTTCCAAGACAGAAGTGTGGAAGGGCTAGGCAATTGGGCTTAAATGACTTGCCTTAGGCCATACAACTAGGATGTGTCTGAGGTCAGATTTGAACTCAGGACCTCCTGCCTCCAGGCCTGGCTTTCAATCTGCTGAGCCACCTCTCCATGTACAAAACTTTACGTCAGATTCTGTACCCCAGGTCTATAGCCCTTCTGTCAGGAGGTGGGTGGCACATTTTATCATTAGTCTTTTGGAGTTTTGATTTGGTCATTGCATTGATCAGAATATTTTAGGAAAAGATATTGATATGGGACTCATTCCCAAGTTAGCTTTCTGTGCACAAACTATTGACTTTTCAGAGCTAAGATGAGAATTTATGATAAACAAGAAGAAAGAATAGTATTATGAAAAAGGCAGGGGATACAATTAAGAAGATCAGACCCTGAATTGAGAAACCATATGGTATCATGGATAGAGAACTGGTCTCGAAGCCAAGAAAATCAGAGTTTAAGTACTACTCCTTATGCCAACTGCTGTTGCGATTCCAACAAGGCACTTAAGCTCTCAGTTCTGGACAATTCTCTTTAA
The DNA here is from genome assembly GCF_027887165.1 of Monodelphis domestica. NCBI lineage: Eukaryota > Metazoa > Chordata > Mammalia > Didelphimorphia > Didelphidae > Monodelphis > Monodelphis domestica. The sequence continues at coordinate 135,149,869 of NC_077233.1, read as the reverse complement.
GACTTTAAGTTGCAGAGAAAGTGCTGAACTTCATTACTAGAATTTCTTCATCTGAGAGTTTTCTTATCAATGAAATCACAGGTTCAATCCCTATCCCTAACCCCAAATTAGGTCTCTTAATGCTCTTGCAATTATACCTCTTTCAGCCAAAACTTTTCAATTTATATTTGATTGAATCTGGCTGCTTTCCTCATTTTCGTCTTTATTTTGTCTTCAGAGACATTTTGACTTGTACCATGAGTACTTTAAGGAACATGATAATAAAACCCAAGTCTGTTTCTACTTTTCTTGAGGGAGAAAATAATTTTTAAAAATACTTTTTGCAAATCTTTTTTTCATTTTTCTTTTGTTCATGGTTCTTCCCTCCCCCCTCCTTTCATCCTTGAATACCTTTAGTATGAATACTTAGTTGGATATCTTGCTAAGCTATGGTCAAACTGCTTCTATATTTCACTGCTTCTCTCTGCTCTGTGAAACAATATTGCTGAAAGAAGCCTAATTGCAAGAGTATTAAAAGACCTTCTCTGGTACAGAGGGAAGACCAAAATTTTTACATGAATTTTCCAGATTGTGGGGGTGCTGGTCCCTTAACCCCTAAGATGTGGAAGTGATACCTTTAATTTACATTGGTTTATCTTCTGAATGAAATGATCATAGTTGGTGTTTATGTTATCTCTGTTGTTTATTTCCCATTTTCAATAGTTTATTTAAATGATTTAAGGTTATGGATAAAGATTGGACCTATGATTTCATTGATTAAAAAAAAAATCTCCCAAATTAAAAAAAAACCTCTAATAATGAAGATTGGTACCTTCTCTGCAATTTAAAGCTAGATTTTCTTGTCCAAAATGGGGCAGGCACTTTGCTAAGCCTACATTTTACTGGGGAAAGATACAACATAAAGAGGAGTTGGAAGGGAGGAAGGGCAATGTTGAAAGTGTTGAGATGGCCTAGAAATGACATAAAAGCCTGATTCTAGACAAGGAAAGTTGAAAGCTCATCTATTAGAGCTTGGTGTCCTTGAGGAAGAGTTCTGGTGGGAGGAGAATGAAACTGATAGCTAGCGTATGAGTCAAAATAGTTTGTGCAGAGACAAAGCCAGAGCTGGTACAGAGAAAATCTTATTGATTTGTGGACCTGAAGACCTAAATTCTATGGCACTGTCCTTTTTCCATCTTGGCAAAATTGGTCAGACTTCTCCTAAATGTAAAATATGAATATACTGGGCACTCTGAAATTAGAAGACCCAATATGGAAGAGACTTTCCAGATCATCTGGCCCAGTTGTCTTGTTTTGTAGAAGAGAAATCTGTCCCACAAAGTAACAATGCTCTACATTCTCACGTTAGTGAATAGTAGAGCGGACGCTCAAACACAGTACCTAATGTACTGTGTTCAGTAGTCTTTCCATGACACCAAGATGAATTTTCCTGGCTTCAGACCTGGGTTCTATCGACTTCATCACCTAGTGGTCCCTGCCATCTCCATTAGCCTATCCCTTTCCCCCTCGTTCTGCTTGAGATTTGTGAGTATCCTACTTCATCCACCAGCCCAAGATGCTAAGTGATTGAGTCCATCATTTCACCAGAGTTTTAGGATCACAGGATCTAGAGGTATAAAAGAATATGCTTACCTTGAAGAGGAGGAAGAAGAAGCTTTAAAAAAAATTCTCCCATTTATCTTTTTTTTTTGAGAAAATTTTATTTAATTAGTTAATTTAGAATATTTTCCCATGGTTACAAGATTCATTGTCTTTCCCTCCCTTCCCCCCAACTGCCTCCCATAGCTGATGCATAATTCCACCAGGTTTTATATGTGTCATTGATCAAGGCTTATTTTCATATTATTGATATTTGCACTAGGGGGATTGTTTAGAGTCTACATCCCCAATCAGATACCCATCAACCATGTGATCAAGAATTGTTTTTCTTCTGTGTTTCTGCTCCCACAGTTGGAAGAGGAAGCTTTGTCCAAGGCCACAGAGGTAGCAAATAGCAGAAGTGAAATTTGAAACAGGAGGATTTGACCCCCAGATGTCACATTTGATGTTTTTTCCTCTGTTTGTTCTGAGGAAGAAATTTGCCATTGTAAAAAATGGTACCCTTCACAAGCCTGGGTCTTCTAAGGATACCCCAATTCTAGGTTTATCAATTCCCTGTAGAATTCTTAGTAGCAGCTCTGGATGGAGGGATATGGTATAAGCTTCAATAGCATTTTATGTCACCTGCTGATTTCAGAGTCTTGTGTTATAAGGAGCGGGATTTGTAATTAGATGCCACATGGTGGTGCTGGAAGATTTTGGTGGTTACAAATCTCAATATCTTGTTTCCAAGGTTTGCACTTATCAAGAACTCTTTGATATTTGGAGCCCTTCAGTTCACCTTGAAAGAATTAATTGTTTTGTTCTGAGATTTTCCCAAAGGAGAAAAATATAAAACACTCAGCACAAGTCACATCAAGTTGCAGAAATCTTTGGGTTGGTAGTTCAAGGAGATGTCTGAGCCTAAAGGGAATCCAACTGAGGGCAAGTTGCAAATTGAATAGTTTCCATCCCAAAAGAAATGGAAAATATGACCTTCAGGGCTGGTCTTTAAGTTCTGAGGATTCCTCAGGCTCATGTTTCACCTCATCGTCCTCTATACCTTTGGTGAACTAGGCAAATAGTGAAAGTGCTTATAAGCCACGACTTGGAATTTATTTGCAAGGGCCCTTAAATGAATAGTGGAAATAATTTTGCATTTTATTTTTGAACACATACCCAGTGTGTCTGAGACAGGTACATCTAAATATTTTTCCTCTGATTTTTTCCCATTAGTACTGAAAAATTTCCTCCTGATAATTGGCTCATAGGTGTCCTTTTTTTTTTTTTTGGAGGGGGAAGGAAAAGTTCCATTACATATTTGAAACCTGCTTACCATAAAAGCTGATCCAAAGGGCTTTTGATGTGGCCTTAGGGTAGACCTCTGTGAGTTAAAAAAAAATTACAACTATTAGTCAGATGCATTAGGACTCAATAAGATCTTAGTCACCAAAAAAGACATATTCTCTTTTGTAATGTCATACAAGATGTAAACTGCCTCTCCATCCAGCTACAGGAATGATCCCTCTCTCTGGCTATGGCAAGGGCAAAGTACATCTGAAATATTAATTAAAGGTGTCATTGAAACAGAGCTACCTCCCATACCAGATTGCCAAAATGTCTTGTGTATCAGCCGAGAAGAAAATTGCAGTGAACAGGTTTATAGCCTTAATACTATTTAGTGTAGTTTTAGATAAGAACCAATGAGTGTTTCAAACATTTTAGAATTTGTTTTGTGGTGCTCCCTGCATGTCAATGTTTCTCTTTAATGCATCAATGCATTTTAGTCACGTTCATAGCTAGCAGAAAGGAGAATAAGAAGAATTGAAGGGCAAATTCCATCACAGGTGGTGTTTTCCCAGGCCCTACTCCTGTGACCATTGAGCACTGAACTAACCACACAAACTGAGGCTGGAGGTGGAAAAAGCATATAGTTGATAAGTGGATAATCCTGTTTTGTCTGCAAATTATCAATCAACAAGCATTTACCTATCTTGTGCCAGGCATTATGCTGGGGGTATATACGAAACAGAACAATAATCCCTGTCCCTGAGCTCTTTACAATCTAGCAGGGGAACACAACTCATGTATAGACATGCATATTTAAAATACATCAAATGTAACAGTGGGGTCCAGCTGGGCAGCTCAGTGGATGGAGAGTCAGGTCTAGGGAGGGGAGGTCACTGAACCTCCCCTGCCTAGCCCTTATTGCTTTTCTGCTTTGGTACCAATATACAATATTGATTTTTACAACAGAAGGTAAGGGTTTTTATTTAAAAAAAGAACAAAGAATGGAAGCTCCTTGAGGGCATAGACTTGCCTTTTGATTGGACTCCCTAGAGGTTAATGATTATTGCCTTCCCATCTGAGGGGCTTCAACCACTTCTCCACCCTCCCCATGCAATAGATGCACTTCTTCCCAGTGTCCTTTCCTCCACTCAAGTAAGAGAAGGAAAGCTCTCAGGTTCATGTCCATTAAAAAGCTGGAGGCCAGGGCTTTTGGGAGAGAGCCCCAAAGAAGAGGGGACTCCTTAGGTGGTGGTGATAAATGGGGCATAACAAAGAAATAAGTGGTGGCATCAGCTGACTGATCAAAGTGATGGCAGTGACTGGCATAAGGGTAGTGAATGCTGGAGCAAATGGAATGAACTCTCCAGTGAGGAAGAGAGGAACACCTAATACAGGACCAGTGCTGGCAGCCAAGATACATGCATACAAACTAGTTGATGCTGTCAGTTTTAAGGGATTTATGTGTCTGGAGAGGCAACATAGTGGTGAAGTGGACAGAGCACTGGGGTCAGACTCAGGAAGACTCTTCTTGAGTTCAAATCTGGACTCAGACACTTCCTAGCTATGTGATCCTGGGTAAGTCACTAACCCTTTTTGTCTCAGTTCATCACCTATAAAATGAGCTTGAGAAGGTAATGGCAAACCACTCCAGTTATATGTGCCAAGAAAACTCTGAAATGGGGTCATGAAGAGTTGGATATGATTGAAATGACTTAACAAATATGCAGAACTTTGCTGAAATGGATAGGAGAGATGGAAAAACCTTCCCAGGGGATGATCAGCTTGCTAACTGGGCAAAGACATGAACCCCCTCCTTTGTTTTTCATCTTCTGTTTATACAAACCTTCAATATGTTAATGCCATGGCCATGTTGGTGAAGGCTGGCACATGTGCCCCGGGGGCATGGAGGGAGTGCTCTGTTTCCCCTCTTCCCAGTGCCTGAGGACATTTTTTGCCTGCCCTGTCCCTCTGTCCAGCTGCCCAATGCCAGGACTTCCTCCTTCCTCTGTTGGGGGTAATACAGGGGACTCACAGGCAGCTTGAAAGTGCCATTTGGGCACCTGATCTCTAAAAGTTTCGCCAATACTGTGCCATGGTATTCTCCATCAATGGCAGAAAGCTAAGCTTTGAGAGACAGGCATAAGTTTGATGCTCCAAGGGAAATTATGAGTGGGACCAATTATGTAAAATACTATTGTATAGCGAAATCATTGAAAAACCTTCAAGTCTGACTTTAATCCATCTGAGTCCAGGGTTTCAGGAAAGGGCCTTGAGTTACATTTGGGAGCTTATCTGAAGTGATTGATTTGGGTGAGGATCTAGGATACTTCCCAAGCCTTGCTAGGTTGACTGCTTATATGACCAATATACTAGTCAGCAAAGGCCCTGCAAGCACCATTGCAACTGAGAGACTTGGAATCATTGTTCATCATTATGCATTGGAGAAATAGCCACCAGGGTCACCTAGCTATTATAAGACTGATGCACAATGTGCTAGTCTATTTAGACACATCAAATCTGCCTTCTCTCCCTCCCTCTTCTTCACCTCCTCTCCTACTATTAAGAAAGAAAGAAAAACAAAATTCTTTTCCCATGTACAGACAAAATAAATCCCAGCATTGATCATGTCTAAAATATCTCAAACTGTTGATCCATCACTTCTGGAGTCAGAAATGGGTAGCTTATCTCTTCACGAATCCTCTGGAATCATGGCTAGTTACTGTGTTGATCTGAGTTCCTGAGTCTTTCCAAGTTGTCTTTACAATATTATTATTGGATAAATCGTTCTCTTGGTTCTGCTTACTTTGCTCCGGAAAAGACATTTACAGAGGCTATTAATTTTAGGGGCAGCAATGGGGATGTTGACAAGAGCACTACTGAAATCATTCTGCACCCTGCTGTGGATTCTTCACAGTGAATTAAGGTTCCTGGGAAGGCATTCAGGAAAGAGAACAATGAGTCTGCTGCATTAACCAGGCTGCCTAATATTCTGGAAAATTTCCAGATTCCCAGAGAAATAACTAGAAAAGGGGGTACTGGGTAACGAGTCCCTTCTGGTCTAGTGCAATATTAGCTTTAAATTCAAATCCTGACTCTGCTACTTGGCCAAGTTATTTAATTTCTTGGTGCCTCAGTTTCGTTCCTTATAAATGGCAGCTAGGTGGTACCATAGATACTGGGCCTGGAGTCAAGGAGATTTATCTTTCTGAATTCAGTTTCAGCACCAGATACTTAATGCTTTGTGACAAGTCACTTAACCCTATTTGTCTCAGTTTCCTCATTTATAAAATGTGATGGAGAAGGAAATGGTAAATCATTTTAGTATCTTTGCCAAGAAAACCCCAAATGGGAGTCCCAAAGAATAACATGACTGAAAAACTGAACAACAATAAAGGGAAATTAAATTTGATGCTGAAGTTTCTTCTTCAAAATTTTTGACATTTTATTTAGGGCCAGGATTTGTTAAACCAACTGAGGATTATTATAAAGAAAGATGGATGAACTGTGGCAGATGTGAAGGAATTGCTGGCTTGTGAGACATTCTTTCTGTGTACTGATCTGTTGCCAATTGAGGTATGGACTCAGAATGTGCAAAAGGCTATAAATAATACAATAGAATCAGAATCAGCTTATTATGGACAATTATGATTGTTTTCAGGGAAGGAAGTATCCATTGCTTGAGAGGACAGTTTTGAGCCCTGGATGGAGAAATACAGATAATTACAAGGGTGTTTGAGGAGACTTGTCTTTGACATAATACTATCTTTATAATTCAATCCCCCAAGGTCATAATACTCAAATATTTGTGGGTTATAGATGGCAAAATTGATGGATCTGAAAATACAGAGGATATTTAAAATTCATAACTACTTCCATAGAAGAAAGAGAACAGGCTTTCAAATTTGTTCTAAGATTGAAAAGACTGATACAGAAGTCCAAAGTTCATGAGTCAAATATAGAAGAATACAAAGCATTCCCCAATTGAAACATGGTCAAAGGATATGAATAGGCAGTTTTCAGAGGAAGAAATTAAAAATATCAACAGTCATATGAAAAATGCTCCAAGTCACTATAGGTTAGAGAAATATGAATTAAAACAACTCTGAGATACCATCTCACTCCTATCAGACTGGCTAACTTGACCAAAAAGGAACATGATAAATACTGGAAGGAATGTGGAAAAATTGGGACACTAATACACTGTTGGTAGAACATAGAACCACACTCAGTGGGTCATAAAACTATGCACACCCTTTGTCTCAGCAATTCTACTATAGGATGTATATCTAAGAGGAAAGAACCTACCTGTAGAAAAATATTTTGGCAGCTCTTTTTGTAGTGGCAAAGAATTGGAAACTGAGGGTATATCTATCACTCGAGGAATAACTGAACAAATTGTGGTATATGGTTATAATGGAATACTACTGTGCCATAAGAAATGATGAATAGGATGAGACCAGAAAAACTTGGAAAGACTTATTTGAACTGATGCAAAGTGAAGTGAGAAGAACCAGGAGAACAATATATACAGTAACAGAAATATTTTATGATGATCACCTGTCAAAGACTAAACCATTACCAGCAAAGCAAGATAACCACAAGGGACTCATGATGAAAAATTCTATCCATAGTCAAAGAAGAACTTATTGGAGTCTGATCACAGATCAAAGCATGCCATTCTCCACTTTATTTCCATCATGAATTTTTTAATGTGTGTGGCATGTCTTTTATTACAACATAAGCAATATGGAAAAATGTATTGAATGAAAGCACTGGTATAACCTGTATCAGACTACTTACTGCCTTGGTGGTGAGGGGAAAAGGAGGAAGAGAAAAAAAATCCAAATCCTAAAATGTGATAAAATAATTATCAAAAATTGTTTCTACATGTAACTGAAAATAAAGTTAATAAATAATAAAAAAGAAAACTCAAAGTTCAGTGATAATGGGGGCACATAAAACAAACTACGAAGGAAAGTGCATGCCTATAACATCACCTGGATGGAAGCCAGGGGCTTTCTTTACTCCATACATGATCACTAATGCTTTAGTGAGAGCCACAATCGCCAACTGCTTTATGCCTTGATATCTCCAAGGGTGGGGAAGGTATAGCTACTGACAGTAACATTTGATTAAGACATCAGTTCAGGGAGGACTACCACCTAGATAGAGCAAGGAAGGGAATTATCAATTAGGTATTCTAGCTATGGGAGGGAGTCCTGCCATGAAATCTTAGTGCTTTGGGAAAACATAAAATAGCAGACTAGTGGAAAGTCTTCCATGTCAATTGATGGAAAATTAGGTAATCTGTCAGTTTAACAAACAAACAAACAAACAAACAAACAAACAAACCCCAGTTCCAGAGGATGGTTGGGGTTGTATAAAATTAATGCATCACAACCACATATAGTAGAAATAGGAATTAATTGCATTTCCTGGTGAGAAAGAGAACAGGAATATAGGGATCAGGAACTAGACCCTAGGAAGAGCTCATCCAATTTTTTGAGAAGTATAGTTATAGGGTGGATCCAGCTTAAAATCTAGGCAAAGAAAGGGCCAAATTCTGGTATTCACTTGGGGACTAGGAAGGGTATCATGACTTTCCAAGCCCAACTTGCTGGATCTTAGTACAGACTGAAGTATTTGTGTTGAATCCAGAGGCTATTTATATGATCTGAATTCTTAGGAGCTAAAGAAACCACTTTTCAACCTATGGTTTTCTTGGAGCCACAAGTGAGATTGAAGGCCAATAGACCTGATGACACAAGCTCCTGCACTGAAGATTGAGAAACTAAGTATGCAGAGGTGATGGCAGATCACTGCAAAAGGTTCCAGATGATCTCTCCTGGGTTTTGTGTGAAGCAAAATACCTCCATCCCAGCTTTGATCCTGCCTGTCCCAGTGGCAGGACACAGGAGATACAGAGTTGTGTCCCTAGCATCCCTGCCAGTGTCTGTAACAGCATCTCATCACAGGCATAACATTCAGGTTATTGATTTATGATGCGGGGCTGGGAGGAGAATGGCCAGCAGGAGAAACAGAGTGCTCTTTTTCTCTGGATGGGACTTTTGAATTAACTGACTCCTTGGGCTCTCTGTCTCTCTGTCTCTCTCTCTGTCTCTGTCTCTCTGTCTCTGTCTGTCTTTGTCTCTGTCTCTCTCTCTCTCTCTCTCTGTGTTACTCTCTGTCTCTGTCTGTCTCTGTCTCTGTCTCTGAGCAGTTATCTTCCCTGGTCACCAGCTGCAGTGAAGGATGGGATTTTTATCTAAAGTTAGAAAGATTTCAAAACCCTATTTCTCTTTTTCTTTACTAATAAATGATTATAAATCTAGTAACAAGCCTCCAGATTAATTTTTGTTTATAACAGTTTCAATTGAAATATAGTATCTGTTGCTCTCATGAGTAAGGACAACACTCACGTAAACAGGTAGTGCTTCAGCCTTAGGGCTACTATGCTAACTTTGGAGAAGTTAATAACTTGCTAATGGAATGTATATGAGAACTACTATGAGAGATTGTATAATAAGTGCCGCCATTTGACTTTCTGTATCAGATGGGCATTAATGTAATCATGTTAAGTCTAATTTATTGAATATCATATAACTGTTGGATACTGTATACTTGTAAACTATGCACATGGTATAAATAAAGGGGTCTATAGATTCTTCTTTTGGAAAAGTAGAGGTTTTTATTTTTAGCAAGCATGTAAAAAGAGGACTTTTGCTGAAAGGGCATGATTTTTTTTTGAGATTTGGCCCTTTTGCTCCTCTTATGCATAGAATAAAAGTAAAAAACCAAAGGTATAAGCCTATAAAATTTTGGGAGGCAGAGATTTCTTTCTAGGAAATTGACAGTCTAGAATAAGATGTGGTTTTGTGGATGACAGGGGGTAAACAGTGGCATACAATTAATTGTTTATATACCTTAGAAAGCAAAGTCTTTTTGGAGAAATTTGATAGAAATAGAAATTTTTTTTATCCTTTCAGTTGCTTCCCTTCTTATCCTGGGTTCATTAATTTTGTCTGTGAGGAAGCCTTTCAGTTTCATGTAATTAAAGTTATTTATTTTATCTTTTGTAATTGCCTTTGATTCTTGTTTGGTTAAGAATACATTTTACCAGACATATACATAGTTGTGAGAATTATATGACCTATTTCTCTTCTACTTAAAAAAAGCATAATTTTTAATACTAAGGTCATGTATCTATTTAGAATATATTATGGAATATAGTGTAAAGTGAGGATCCAAGCCTAATTTCTGCTAGACTGCTTTCTAGTTTTTCTAGCAGTTTTTTAAATATCAAATAAGGAGTTTTTTTCCCTTAGGTAATTTATGTTTTTCATTTTGTCAAACATTAGGTTATTGAGTTCCATTGTTTCTGATTCTTTCTTGTTTAATTTGTTTCATTGATCTCAATTTTTAAACCAATACTAGATGGTTTGACGACTGCTGCTTCATAATATAGCATGAGGTCTAGAAGTGCTATTTCCCCTTCATCCTTACTTCTTTTTGTTGACATTCTAGAACTTTGTTTTTTTCAAATTACTTGTTATTTCATTAAGTTCTATAAATATACTCTTAATAATTTGATTGGTAGAGCATTAAAAGTGTAAATTAATTTTGGTAATATTGTTATTTTTATTACATTGGTATAACCTAGCCACAAACACTGAATATTCCTCAAGCTATTTAAATTGTTCTTTATTTCTTTTAGGAATACTTTGTGATTGAGTATATACAAGCCATTTGTATGTTTTGGTAGGTCAATCCCCAGATATTTTATACATTTTGTAGTTATTTGGAATGGGATTTCCCTTTCTATTACTGCTTCTTGACTTCCGTAATTATTATATGGAAATAGTCTTGATTTTTGAGTTTATTTGGTTGACTGTGACTTTGAGGAAGCTGTTGAATCCATTAGTATCTTTGCTGATTCCCTAGAATTTTACAAATATACCATAAAATCATCATATATAGATGGTTTTATATCCTCTTTAGATTTCATTATTTCTTTAATTTCTTTTCTTATGAGCTTTTTGACAAAGTTTTAGGTTTCAAGATGAAGACATCATGAAAAATAGGCATAAAGAATCCTTCTTAAAAATATTACAAAAGTCCACCTGTCACCCAGCTCTCACCTTGTGACTCCAAGAAGCTGTGACACATGCAGAGGCCATACCCAGATAAAACCATACCTGCAAATGGATTAAACTAGGTGAGGGTAACTGATAAGTCTCAAGCTCTTCAGTGATTTAGAGGGCTATCTCCCCTGAGCAGGAGAAGACATTCCCAGAATGGACAGAGGAGAACAATTTGTTCAGTGGTCATGATGGTGGTTGACATAGGCAACGTGGAGTGATTAAAGTATGGGCATCCACTGAAGATGCCACAATTATCCCCTGCATCCCAGGCCATAGCCAGTCACCCTGACTTTTGTCTTGCCACTTTGATGACTCTGAAACAGAGAGTGAGGCTGATGACTTTGTGCATCTATGCATTATTTAAATCCAATTCACATGTAAGTCAAAACCTTCCCCTGCAACATCATTGGTCCTCTTTGAAACCAAAAGGACAAATAACACTATTAATACTATATGTGCACCTTCTGTATAACTTTATATACATGTTGTCTTCCTCATTAGAATGCCAATTCCTTGAGGACAAAGAATATGGCTTTTTTTTTTTATCACCAGTGTTTAGCCCAGTACCTTGAACATAGTAAACACTTAATAAATGCTTATTAAAAGACTGGCTTTGAAGAAGAGGTATGAGAAAACACCTCCCTATGGTTGGTCCTTTGTGGAGATAGGAGGTACACTGTGTGGAACACTAAATGCATTTTAAGAATTTTTTGATATGATGATCAGTTTTGCTGATTCACTTTTCTTTTTTTTTCTTTTAAAAATATTCTATGTTGTTTGGGATGGCTATCTGGGAGGGAACAGGAGAAGGAATATAGGAAGACATTTAAGCAATGTAAAAAAAATAAAAGATATCCAAAAAATAAAAATATTACAAAAAAGCATGTATCTATAACCCAAAGCTACTATCATATGCAATTGGGATACACTAGAATCTTTTTCTATAAAAGTTGGAGTGAAATAAATATGCTCACTCTCCCCACTATTATTTGATATGGTTCTGAAAATACTTTGTTATATTGATTTCTTGGATATCTGTAGTTTGATAGAATTTTGTTTAAAATTTTTGAGTCAATATTTATTAATCATATTGGCCTAAGGTTTTCCTTCTGTGATTTATCTTTCTCTTGCTTAGGTATTAGGACTAAGTTTATATCATAAAAGGATTAAAGTAGATTTCTTTCCTATTCTATTTCTGAGAATAAATTGTGAAATATGGGTATTAATTTTTCTTTAATAGACCCACTGCTTTTCAGCTCCCTTTTATCCCATCTGTATATAAGTCTTGAGGGCACGGGCTATTTTTCTTTTTTCATGTGAATCCATCAGAAACAAGAGTCTCTTTCTTCCCTACCCCCAGTCCCCTTTGGTAGTTCCTTTATACCTAGTTCAATTTCTTTTTCTGAAATTGTTATTTGTTTATTTTCCCCCATTTGAATTAGTTTATTTAGTCAATATAGAACATTATTCCTTGGTTACAATAATCACATTATTTCCCTCCCTACTGACCATCCACCCTTCCCGTAACCAACACACAATTTCATTGGGTATTACTTGTGTTCTTGATCAGAAACTATTTCCATGTTGTTGATGTTTGCACTAGGATGTTCATTTAGTCTACATCCCCAACCATATCCCTTAATTCATGTATTCAAACAATTGTTTTCCTTCGGTGTTTTTACTCCCACAGTGTTTCCTCTGAATGTGGATAGTGGTTTTTCTTGTAGATTCCTCCAAGTTATTCAGGGTCACTGCATTGCCACTAATGGAGAAGTCCATTGCATTCGATTGTACCACAGTGTATCAGTCTCTGTGTATAATGTTTTCCTGGTTCTGCTCCTCTCACTCTGCATCAATTCCTGGAGGTTGTTCCAGTTCACAAGGAATTCCTCTAGTCTATTATTCCTTTGAGCACAATAGTATTCCATCACCAACATATACCACAATTTGTTCAGTCATTCCTCAATCATAGGGCATCCCCTCATTTTCCAATTTTTTGCCACCTCAAAGAGCTCAGCTATGAATATTTTTGTACATGACTTTTCCCTTATTATCTCTTTGGGGTACAAACCTAGCAGTGGTATGGCTATATCAAAGGACAGTCTTTTATGCCCTCTGGGCATAGTTCCAAATTGCCCTCCAGAATGGTTGGATCAATTCACAACTCCACCAGCAATGCATCAATGTCCTGACTTTGCCACATCCCCTCCAGCATTCATTACTTTCCATTGCTGTCATGTTAGCCATTCTGGTAGGTATGAGGTGATACCTCAGAGTTATTTTGATTTGCATCTCTCGGATTATAAGAGATTTAGAACACTTTTTTGTGTGCTTTTTAATAATGTTGATTTCTTTAACTGAAAATTGCCTATCTGTGTCCCTTACCCACTTATCAATTGGAGAATGGCTTGATTTTTTTTTTGTACAATTGGTTTAGCTCTTTATAAATCTGAGTAATTAGACCTTTGTCAGAGGTTTTTGTAATGAAGATTGTTTCCTAATTTGTTGCTTCCCTTCTAATTTTGGATGCATTAGTTTTGTTTGTACAAAACCATTTTAATTTCATGTAATCAAAATTATTGATTTTATATTTTGTGATTTTTTTCTAGCTCTTGCTTGGTTTTAATGTCTTTCCTTTCCCATAGATCTGATAAGTATACTATTCTGTGTTCACCTAATTTACTTATAATTTCCTTCTTTATATTCAGGTCATTCACCCATTCTGAGTTTATCTTGGTGTAGGGTATGAGATATTGATTCAAACCTAATCTCTCCCATACTGTTTTTCAATTTTCCCAGCAGTTTTGATCAAATAGTGGGTTTTGGTCCCCAAAATTGGGGTCTTTGGGCTTATCATAGACTGTCTAATTTACCCCAATTCTATTCCACTGATCCTCTTTTCTGTCTCTTAGCCAGTACCAAATTGTTTTGATGACCACTGCTTTATAGTATAGTTTGAGATCTGGGACTGCAAGGCCTCCTTCCTTTGCATTCCCTCCCCCCCCCCCCCCGCCCCCCGATATCCTGGATATCCTTGATCTTTTGTTCTTCTAAATGAATTTTGTTAAGGTTTTTTTTTTTAATTCAGTAAAAAAGTTTTTTGGTAGTTCAATGGGTCTGGCACTAAATAAGTAAATTAATTTGGGTAGGATTGTCATTTTTATTATGTTAGCTCATCCTACCCGTAAGCAATCAATGTTTTTCCAGTTGTTTAGATCTAGTTTTTAATTGTGTGGAGAGTGTTTTGAAGTTGTGTTCATATGGTTCCTGTGTTTTTCTCGGCAGATAGATTCCTATGTATTTTATATTGTCTAGGGTGATTTTAAATGGAATTTTTCTTTCTAATTCTTGCTGCTGAAATGGGTTGGAGATATATAGAAATGCTGATGACTTATGCGGGTTTATTTTGTATCCTTCAACTTTGCTGAAGTTGTTGATTATTTCCACTAGCTTTTTGGTTGATTCTCTGGGATTCTTTAAGTAGACCATCATATCATCTGCAAAGAGTGATAGCTTGGTCTCCTCATTGCCAATTTTAATACCTTTAATTTCTTTTTCTTCTCTAATTGCTACTGCTAGTGTTTCTAGTACAATGTTAAATAATAGAAATGATAATGGGCATCCTTGTTTCACTCCTGATCTTAATGGGAAGGCTTCTAGTTTATCCCCATTGCAGATTATGTTTGCTGATGGTTTTAGATATATACTGTTTATTATTTTTAGAAAAGGACCTTCTATTCCAATGCTTTCTAGTGTTTTCAATAGGAATGGGTGTTGTATTTTATCAAAGGCTTTTTCTGCATCTATTGAGATAATCATGTGATTTTTGTTGGTTTGCTTGTTAATATGGTCAATTATGTGGGTGATTTTCCTAATATTGAACCATCCTTGCATCCCTCGTATGAATCCTACCTGGTCATAGTGAATAACCCTTGTGATGACTTGCTGGAGTCTTTTTGCTAGTATCCTATTTAAGATTTTTGCATCTATATTCATTAAGGAGATTGGTCTATAGTTTTCTTTCTCTGTTTTTGACCTGCCTGGTTTTGGTATCAGTACCATATTTATGTCGTAAAATGAATTTGGTAGAACTCCTTCTTTGCTTATTCTGTCAAATAGTTTGTATAATTTGGAATTAGTTGTTCTTTGAATGTTTGATAGAATTCATTTGTGAATCCATCTGGACCTGGGGATTTTTTCTTAGGGAGTTCTTTGATGGCTTGTTCAATTTCTTTTTCTGATATGGGGGTTGTTTAGGTAATCTATTTCTTCTTCTGTTAGTCTAGACAATTTATATTTTTGTAAGTATTCATCCATATCAACTAGATTGCCACATTTGTTGCCATATAATTGGGCATAATAATTTTTAATGATTGCCTTAATTTCCTCTTCATTAGAGGTGAGGTCTCCCTTTTCATCTTGGATACTGTCAATTTGGTTTTCTTCTTTCCTTTTTTTAATTAAACTGACCAGTACTTTGTCTATTTTATTTGTTTTTTCAAAGTACCAGCTTTTAGTCTTATTTGTTAAATCAATAGTTCTTTGACTTTCAATTTTATTAATTTCTCCTTTGATTTTTAGGATCTCTAATTTAGTCTTCATCTGAAGATTTTTAATTTGTTTGCTTTCTAATTTTTTAATTTGCATGCCCAATTCATTGACCTCTGCCCTTCTTAATTTGTTAATATATGAACTCAAGGATATAAATATCCCCCTGAGTACTGCTTTGGCTGCATCCCAAAGGTTTTGAAAAGATGTCTCATCATTGTCATTTTCTTCAATGAAGTTAATCGTTCCTATGATTTGTTCTTTAAGTAACTGGTTTTGGAGAATAGTATTGTTTTATTTCCAATTAATTTTTGATTTATCTCTCCATGTACCCATACTAATTATTATTTTCATTGCATTGTGATCTGAGAAGGTTGCATTTATTATTTCTGCTCTTTTGCACTTGTTTGCAATGTTTTTATGCCCTAAGACATGGTCAATTTTTGTGAATGTACCATGTGCTGCTGAAAAGAAGGTGTATTCCTCTTTGTACCTATTTATTTTTCTCCACATATCTACTAACTCTAATTTTTCTAAGATTTCATTCACTTCTCTTATCTCTTTCTTATTTATTTTTTGGTTTGATTTATCTAGTTCAGATAGAGGAAGGTTCAGGTCTCCCAGTAGTATAGTTTTTCTATCTATTTCATCCTTGAGCTCCACTAGTTTCTCCTTTAGAAATTTGGATGCTATGCCATTTGGTGCATACATGTTGAGTACTGATATTTCCTCATTGTCTATACTGCCTTTTATCAGGATGTAATTACCTTCCCTATCTCTTTTAACTAGATTTATTTTTACTTTGGCTTTGTCAGATATCATGATTGTGACTCCTACCTTCTTTTTATCAGTTTGTGCCAAATAGATTTGACTCCATCCTCTTACTTTGACTCTATGCGTATCTACCTTCCTCATGTGTGTTTCTTGTAGACAGCATATGGTAGGGTTTTGGATTCTAATCCACTCCGCTATTCACTTGCATTTTATGGGTGAGTTCATTCCATTCATATTCAGAACTATGATTACCAGCTGTGTATTTCCCAGCATTTTTATTTCTACTCCTGGTCCTGCCTTTTCTTCTTTCACTATTTCCTTCTATACCAGTGTTTGTTTTTAATCAATCCCCCTAATTCCCCCCCCCTTATTTTACTTTCCTTTCTACCCTCTCCTTCTTATTCCCCCTTATTTTCCTTGCAGTCTTTCTAAAACTACCCCCCACAGTCTCCCTCCCTTGTACTGCTTCCCTCCCCACCAGTCTCTTTGTTACCCTTCTACTCCCCTATAGGGCGTGAATCTATTCTCTGCCCCAATGGATTGGATCATTCTTTTCTCTTTGGGTCAATTTCAATGCACGTAAGAGTTGAGTATTTCCTATCTCCAACCTCTTTACCCTTCTACTGTATTGATGTTCTCCCCTCTCCCGCCATGAGTTTTTGTGACATATAAATTTACCCCGTTTTGTTTCTTTTCCCATTTCTTTTAGAATTAACCTCTTTTTTTAGCTCTAGTTATATAGATATGTATGTATATATATACACATGTATATGCATTTATGCATACATATGTCTATATACCTATTCATGTCTTGTCATTTCATCCTATACAGTTTGTCACTGTTCCCTCTAAGTGTAATTCTTCTAGCTGCCCAGTTGATAACAACTTTTAAGAGTTACCAATGACCTATTTTCTTATAGGGATACATATCATTTTAAATTATTGAGTCTCTTAAAAAAAGTTTTTGTTTTGTTTTGCTTTTCTTTTTCCCCTCTTTTTAAATTACCTTTTGATGATTCTCTTGAGTTCTGTGCTTAGGCATCAAATTTTCTGTTCAGGTCTGATCTTTTCTTTACAAATTCTTGGAATTCTTCTATTTTGTTGAATGACCATACTTTTCCTTGTAAGAATATAGTCAATTTTGCTGGGTAGTTGATTCTTGGTTGTAGACCTAGTTCCCTTGCTTTCTGGAATATCATATTCCATGCCTTTCGGTCCTTCAGTGTGGATGCAGCCAGATCCTGTGTTATCCTCATTGTGGTTCCATGGTATCTGAATGACTTTTTCTTGGCAGCTTGTAATATTTTTTCTTTGCTCTGATAGTTCTTGAATTTGACTATAACATTCCTAGGTGTTGTCAGTTGGGGATTAAATACAGGAGGTGATCTGTGGATTCTTTCAATCCCCACTTTTCCTTCTTGTTCTAGAATATCAGGACAGTTTTCTTGGATAATTTCCTGTAGTATTATATCCAGGTTTTTTCTTTTGTCATGGTCTTCTGGTAGACCTGTGATTCTTAAATTGTCTCTCCTCGAATGATTTTCTAAATCCTCTGTTTTGTGAATGAGATGCTTCATATTTTTCTCAATTTTTTCATTCTTTTGGTTTTGTTTTATAGTGTCCTGCTGCCTTGTGAGGTCACTTAATTCTAGTTGTTGTATTCTGGTTCTTAAAGACTGGATTTCATCCCTGGCTTTTTTTGTCATCCTTCTCCTTCTGGTCTGATTTTCTTTGGATGTCATCTTTCATCCTCTTTACCTCATCTCTCATCTCCTTTGCCTCATCTTTCATCTCCTTTGCCTCATTTTCAAGCTGGTTGATTTTGGCTTTCAAGACACTATTTTCTGTTTCCAGATGACTTATCTTAGTTTTTAAATTTTTTTCCCAATTGTCTTCAGCCTCTTTTAATTGTGTTTTGAATTGCATTTTGAGTTCTTCCAAAGCCTGTATCCAATTTACTGGGATTTCTGTTTTATTGCTTGCCTCCTCCTTGGTTTCATTTGCTCTTGGTTTGTTGCCTGTACAGAAGATGTTGATTGTAATTTCTTTCTTCTTTTTCTGTTGTTTTCTCATATTTACCCTTTCTTTGCTCCTTGTATTTGTCTGAGCTCTTGCTCCTCTCATTTTTTTGGTTTTGTGGTTTTCTGTCAGTCTCTCCTCTTGGAGTTTTGACAGAAGATCTCTCAGAGCAGTCTGTGGGGGGAGGGGGGGAGTGTTGGAGTTTGAGCTTCTTGGTCCTCTGGAGGCTTTTGATTAGATTAAAGTCCAGCATTCTGTGGGGGAGTGGTGTTGGAGCTTGGGATTCCCTGATCTCTGAAGACTTTTGATGGGATTAAGTTCAGCTGAGTTGGGCTGGATATGCTCTGAGGCCAAAACCTCCTGGAAGGCTGGAGCAATATGGAGGGTCTCCACCACTCCAACCAGGCTGCCAGCTCTGTGCTCTCTCTCCAGCATCTTCCCCACCATCTGTGTTCAACGTTCTGAGTCTGGCACATCCCTGCCCACAAGGTACATCCTCCAGACAAGCACCTTTGCCCGCCCAGAGGTTCCCGCTGTTGCTGGAGGCTTAGCGCTCTAGGTGGGGGAGAGGAGTCCTGGGATCTTCCTTCTACTTTCCCCTTAAACCCAAGTGTTCTTGGATTCTGGCTTTTGGGGGGCTTACCTTTTGGATTGAGTCCAGGAGGAGGGTTCCTTGGCTCTGTATTGTTAGGTTTGATTTTCAGTCCCCTAGGAACATTCAGTTTCTGATCGGAAAGGAAGGGTTTTCAGAGGTCTGAACTTTTGCTACTTCTACATGGCCATCTTGACTCAGCCCTCTCATGAAAGAAGCTGAAATTGTGTTATGTAAGATCTCTATCTGGTCTTCTGATACATTAGGCATTTTATATTTTTGAATATGTTTCTTCATTTCTTTCATGTTCTCAGTTTTGTTAGCATATAACCACATATAGTCGGTTCTTATTATTCTTTTTATTTTTCCTGGTTTTGTTGTGATTTTACCTTGTTCATTTTCTATTTTATAGATGTGATATAATGTCCTTTTCTTTCTGATCAGATTAACTAAAGGTTTATCAATTTTAATAATCTTTTCAAAGAACCAAATGTTAGCTGTATTTATCATTTATATAGTTTTCTTGTTTTCTAATTTATCATTTCTCTAATTTTAATATGTTATCTTTCATGCTTATTTTAAGTTTATTTCTTGGCTTTAAAAATGTATATTCAATTCATTAGTCCTCACTTTTTTTTCATTTAAGTTTGTAAGAATATGATTTTTTTCCCCTTCTGATGACTGCTTTAGTTACATCCCAGAAATAAGTTAGGTTGTTTTATCATTTTCTTTTATATAATCATTATTTCTGTGATTTGTTGACTTGGCCTTTATTTAGGATTTCATTTTTAAGTCTCCATTTGGTCTGCTTCATAATTGCTGTTGTTGTTTGTGATTCCTGAACTAGTGACTATTTTTATTGTTATCATCTATAAAGGATTTATTTACTCTTTCTGCCTTTAAAATTTATTTACAATATATTTGTGACCACATACATGGCTAACTTTTGTAAAAGTTCTTTGTGGTGCTGGGAAATAAGTATATTCTTCCAGAGTTATTTAGAAAATGTCATGTCTTTTAATTCTAGTTTCTCCAGAAATTTAAGTTCCTTATTTTCTCTTTTATATTTCTAATTAGACTAATTAAAAACTCATAGAGGATATCGAAGTGCTCTGTCCCTCCTGTGTTACTAACTAGTATGCAAGACATTTAGAACATATATAGTTATTGTTTTTCTCTATGGTTCCTTTCAGTGTAATGCAGGTTCTTTTTTTTTTATCTCCTATTCCACCTTTAAATACCCTTTTGGGAGTATTTATTTTTGTTTTCTCAGGTAACATAATTATATATCCTGGTTTTTTGGATTCACTTGATGCATTTTAATTTTTTTTCTTCTCATTTTTGCATGTATCTTTGTTTTTTAATATATTTTTTGCAATCAATATATTGTAGTTATTAAAAAATTCGATCCCATTCTTTCATTTTATTGGATTGTTTAATCCATTCACATTTAAAATAATGAAAATTTGGTTTATATTTTCTTCCGTTTCTCTTTAGTAATGTTTTTTTTCAAGTTGTGTTCTTTTTTCCTTCTTCTATTATAAACACAGTACTTTATCTTTATCTTTTTTAAGATCAACCTATTCCCACTGACTCTTCTCCTTTCCCTTCCAACCCCTTCTCTCCCAATTGTTAGTTCTTTCCCTTTGGAATGTTTCTGATTCTTATTTCTTTACTGCTTATATCTGGTTATTTAATTCATCCCCCACCCCCTTTTAGTCCAGTAGACTTATTTTTCTTTTCTTCCCTCTCAACTAGTCCTATTAATTAGTTTTTAAAATTTCATTTTTTGCATCCCTTTCTAGAGAGGATTTATCTCATTTTCTTCATTATTTAGCTTCTCTGTCTATTCTAGACACTTGTTCTTTGGTTCATAATCCCCTTAATGATCTAGTCCCTCTCTATTCTCTGCATTCCTCAGGGACTCCAAGGTATCCGAATGGACTCTCCCCTCTAGGTAGTTTCTGCCACTATTGTGTAGAGCTTGCCCTATGGATTTCTTTTATGCATTATATTTCACTCCCAACACAATGTAAATTTCTGAATGCAACAAAGAGAATGCTACCCCACTGATGGACTCCCCATCAGTTTAAAAATTTCTTCCCTGGGTCCATGATCATCCACTCCCTCAGGTGTCAATTGCATCAAGAATTCCAGCTCCCCTCTCCCCCTTCCAAGGTAAGAAAAATTATCTTTTCAATCACCAAATCCCCTAGACAACACTCAACATAAGGTCCCCATCTCCTTTCACAGAAGATCTCTTTTCACTCATAGGATCATTAATTAATGGAACCTCATTCCACTATCAAAGATGGTGCCTCCATCATATTTTTCATTTCTTACTCCTTCTCACTGAATTTCCTGTAGACACTTCTCTTCCTGAGCAATAAGAGGGGTCACCTCCCCTTCATTTCCAGCCCTTAATTTGACCCAGGGACTTCACAGACTCCATCCTCATGTCTCTTACCCTTTCCCGAGTCCTTCCCTTTCATCAAGCAGTCCCATGAAAACAACAAGAACATTGATTCATTTCTAGGAAAGATGTTATAAGACTTCATCCATAATGTCCTAGGCCTGTCTCTTCATTATCACCTCCATATGATTTTGCCTTCACCTGTCACCTTGTGTAAGAAAGAAGTTTTTTACTTGTCTCCCTGTAACTTGCTATTGCTGTCCTTGCCTACTGCATTTATTTACCCCTCCTACATTTCTGTTGTCTGGAATATTTGAGAAGCTAATGATCTCTCCAGGTTTCATTTTTTCTAAGATTGTTTTGAATCTCTTTATTATTGGATGCCCATCTTTTTTTCATTTGTGATTAAGTTCAGATTTGCAAGATAGGTCAGCCTTGGCTACAACTTGAGTTCTATTGTCCTTCAGAACACATTATTCCATTGATGTATGTGTTTTCTTGGGGCTGCAGAATAGGTTTTTTGTGTTATTTTAATTTTCTTTTCTTTGTATTTGAAGGTCTTTCTCTGGTTGCTTGCAGAAATTGTTTCAGAATTGAGATGTTAAATTTAACCACTATATGTCTTGGAGTTTGTAGCTTTGTTTTTTTCCATCTGGAAATGATCTATTAATTCTTTCAATTGGTATTTCATTTTTTTGTGTACAGAAGTTCTGGGCATTTTTCTTGTATTTTTTGCATTATAGTATAATTCAGATTTTTTGACATGTATTCTTTTGGGAAGCCTATCATTCTTAGATGGCTTCTATATATTCTGTATTTGAGATTAATGTGCTTTGCTTGGAAAGAGAATATATTTTCTTTTAATGTTATGGTTTTTTGCCTCTGTCCTTAAAGATTGACCTTCACATCTAAATATTTGTTTTCTCTGGCCATTGTTCTCTCTTGTTTCTTTTGTGAGATTTACCATCACAAATTCAAGATTTTCTATTCTGCAAATTATTTTTGCTGTGCAGGTCATGGATTCTAATATGATTTCTCTTTTAAACCATTTGGGAACAGTTTGTTGTAGTTTCAGGTTTTCATATTTCATAGGATCCTCTGTCATCAACTGTTGGATCATTTTCCTCTTTTTTTGCAGTATTTATTCATAAGTATCTGAACTAGATCTGGAGGCTGCATTTCCTTCTTTTTTCCCTATTGACTTACCTGCTTATGTTCAAGGTCCTTGAGTTTTATTTTTCTTGAGATCTTTGGCAATTTCAGTCTTTTGTTCTCTTATTTTTCCCTATTATTCACATTTTGACTCCTTAGGGCCTGAATCTCAAAACTTCTTGGACTTGTCCCATGATGAACAATTCAAGGATCACCAAGTTAGATTTGGTGACATTTTAGAGAGGAAAAAGATTCCACAGCTGGTCCCATCTGGGTGCTGGGCTTTTCCCCTCTGGTATACTGAAGTGATGAACAGCCCCATCCTCCCTTGATGCAAGGTTCACTTCTACCTATTCAGTTATCTGAATTTGCAGTTTAGAATGCCATCATACTAATGCCACTGCTGTCTGGGGGGGGGTAATTTCTATCCTTTAGACTTTGAGTATATGAGGAGAGGGTTGTGCAATGTGGAGTTGGGCTATCTTTCAAGATCTGACAAATGTCCTGTCCTATTCTTTCTGTTTCTCTACTTTCCTGTTTTTTTTTCCCAACATGGAACACTGACATAATGTTAGCCATTGAGGTCCTGGTCAATTTCCATAGCCTGGAGCCTGGATCTCCATGGCACTGGAAAAAAGGAGTGGGGAATAGTTTATGGGGTGTGGGGTTTTGTTTCAACTTCATGTGTTGGATCTTTGGGTTGGCTAGTGAAACCTTCCTGCTGGGTGCATGGTGAATCGTGGGAGAAGGGGTGCCGAGTGAGATCAAGGTAGTTATCCAAAAAACTTTCTTTTGGGTTCTAGCATGTTGTAGACCATGGGAACAGATGATGTTGCTTTATATTTGGTGCATATTTTCTATTTTAGAAAAGTTTGAGAGGCCATGGAGATCAGAAGAATGGCTAGTCTTCTATTTTGTTGGTCATGCAGCTTATAGATTAAGAAGTACTAATTGTACATGCAGTAGGATTCTTCGTAGGCTTTTGATAGGATCCTAGAATTTTGAGCTGGATGTGACTTTAGAGATTTTGTAGTTAAAACATCTCTTTTTACAGATGAGAAAACTAACTGCATCCTATTGAGGAGCATTGACTTGCATAAAATCCCATGGCTGTCAGTGGCAAAACTTGAAGTTAATCACAGGTCTTCTGATTTCAAGTCTAGAGATTTTCTGCACTACAGTAGGTTGCATCAAGGGCAGTCAGCTGTTTCAAAACCAGTCAGAAATGATTCAGGCTGATTTTCCTGGTAAAGAGCTTAATCATGAGGATGGGACAGGTCTGCAGCTAAGGACTGAACAAAATATTGGTAACCAACAGAGCTGTACAGGAAAATGAAGCCAAAAGTCAGTGTTTGTATTGGTTGAGACTTGATATTTACAACTCAGATCTTGTGGGATAATTTTTGTAATTTATATGGAAAAAGAAATAGATACAAAATGGACAATGTGAGGAAAATTATAGAAGCAAATGGGAACTGAGTGAACCACACTGACTCTAGCTTGTGAGTCTCAATTTTGAAGCTAGCTTCGTTTCCTTTCTATTCAGCTATGGGGCAGGTCCAGATCTTGTCCTGTGACAAAAGTTATTAAATTGCAGGAATTGTGAGAGAGCCTTATTGCATTATTTGAATCTAGTCCTATGGACCACCTGTACCCGCTGTTTAGAGACCCTTAATCAAGGACCAGAAACACATTCAGACGCTGAGCTTGGTGGAAGGAATTTTCTTATAATTGTACATCTTAAGCAACCCATATGTCTTATGTGAAAACTAGTCCTATCCTGATCCATCAGTTACTGTTTCCATGTTCCTTTGATTGTTTACAGATACTTGGGGAGGAGTGGGATGCATCATTTCCAGAATTCAGGGAATTGTACCTGTTGGTTCTTCCTGTCCCAACTTGAAAAGTCTAATCTTCCGTTCAATTAGAAATCAAATTTTCTAAGGTTGTATTGTTTCCTTTTTAATTAATCGGTTTATTTAATTGTCTTCACTGAATAAAAGTCTGTCTCTCCCTGTATTTGGGCTCCATCTCTAAACTGAGGAAGGAGCTTGTTCCTGATTGACATGAATTGTTTAATAAATTGATATGCTCAGAAGATCAAGCTTTGTTTCCTCAGACATTTCACCTTTTGCTGTTTAGAGAAATTAGTAAATGCTAAAGAAAACAAATAATCCATGACCTTATTTTGTCTGAGGAATATACTATAGTTGGTGTGGGGGATAAGGGTTTGGAAGAAGCCATTTGCTTTTGCCTGAATGCTTGATAGTGTGAGACTTAAAACTTTTCACAGAGTGGCAGTGGAGAAGTAAAAGTCTTTACATCTGGAGTTAGAAAACATGAGTCTGAATCCTGGCACCTTTTCTCACCTGTATCTTACCTGTGTCACTTTTTCTATCTGATCTTTTGTTTCACAAATACTCAGAGTTAGAAGGAACTTCATAGGACATCTAATCCAATTGAACCCAATGAAGATTTCTTTCTGCATCACAATCTTCAGGGAGAGAAAACCTACTGTCTCTTGAGTGTATCTATTTTACTTCTAGACAGGCCTAATTGTGAAGATATTTTCCCTTATGTTGTTTTTCCTAGAACGGAGGTGTGTTATTAAAGCAATGGTTACTGAATGTGTAGAAAGGGAATTGGTGACCAGAGTCAGATAATATTCTAAAAATAGGTTATGGAATTAAAGGCATACACATTAGCAAAGAAGAAGGCAAATTTATTCCTATTTGCACACAAATGATGGTGGACTTAGAAAATATCAAGGAATCAGCAAAGAAACTGAGACAATTAATAGCTTTCAGTAAAATAGTGCCATTCATTAAAAAAATCCACAAAACATCATCAACCTACACAGAAATAACAAAAATCAGGAAGAAACAATAAAAAGAGAATACCATAAAAATCAGCCCCAAATGCACAAAATAGCTATGACTCAATCTATGAGCACACATTCAAGGCTTAACTAAGTGTAATTACAGAATAATTTTTACAGAAATAAAGGAAGACATAATTGAAAGGCTACTCATTAGTTATGTTTGGGTCACATCAAAATGATAAAAATGAGCATACTACTTATATTAATTAATTTATTTAATTACATCAACCAATCTCCCAAAGGGTTACTTTATAGAGGTAGACAAAAAAAATAACAAAATTCATTTGCAGTAACAAAAGAGTTATGTTCTTAAGGGAAATAATGAAAAAAACTATTAGAAGGAAGGGAGCATAGTATGTTTAAGCCTTAGATTCCATTTTTTTAAAGAAGTAAAAATTGCAAATATTCCCTCTAATTAAAAATAAATCCTTTGCATGCTTTTTGCTTTTCCTGTAATCTTTTTATCATTTTCTCTTTAGCATCTCTTGTTGCTTCTAGTTATATATTTTTCTTTTTCTTTTTTTTTTAAACCCTTACCTTCTGTCTTGGAGTCAATACTGTGTATTGGCTCCAAGGCAGAAGAGTGGTAAGGGCTAGGCAATGGGGGTCAAGTGACTTGCCCAGGGTTACACAGCTGGGAAGTGTCTGAGGCCAGATTTGAACCTATGACCTCCCGTCTCTAGATCTGGTCCTCAATCCACTGCACTACCCAGCTGCCCCTAGTTATATATTTTTCTGATGTTAGAGTCTGATGTTAGAGAAATTGTCAATAAGGAAAGGAGAGCCCCCAAATTATAGTGACAAGGAGAGAAAATGGAATATTTAAGGCCCATGAATTAATGTAACATGATGATATGGTGAAGGAACTGAGGATATTTAGCCTAGAAATGAGAAGTATTTGAACAAGATAATTGTCATTAAGTTTTTGAGGAGCAATCATGGGGAGGAGAGATGAGGCTTATTCTGCTGGGTGGCATTCCCTGAACTTAAAGCAATGGGTAGAAGTTGCAAAGAAACAAATTTGGGCTTGATATATGGACAGACTTCTTTTTTTAATAAACCCCAATCTTTTGTCTTAGAATCAACACTAAGTATCAGTTCTAGGTAGAAGATCAGTGAGGGCTAAGCAATTGGGGTTAAGTGCTTATCCATGGCCACAGAGGTCTGAAACTGTATTTGAACCCCAGGCCTGGCTTTCTATCCATTTAGCCACCTAGCTTCCCAGATCTACAATGAAATATTCAAAAGTGGAGTGTACTTCTCTGATAGGCACTGGAAGCCTTTGTTGGAGATCTTTTCAAGTTGAGTCAGTGAGGTGACACAGTAGACAGTGTGCTGGACTTGGAGTCAGGAAGACCTGCCTCAAATGTCATTTCAAGCACTTACTAGCTGTGTGACCTTGGGCAAATAATTTAACCTCTTTATGTCTCAGTTTCCTCATCAGTAAAATGGTGCTAATAATAGTATCTTCCTCACAGGGTTATTGTGAAGATCTAATGAGATAATATTTGTAAGGCACTTTGCAAAACAGAAAATACTATATAAAAATGACAATCCTACCCAAATTAATTTACTTATTCATTGCGATGCCTATCAAACTACCAAGAGACTTTTTTTTTTTTTACTGAATTAGAAAAAACTACAACAAAGTTTATTTGGAAGAACAAAAGAATATCTAGGGAAATAATGAAAAAAAAAAGTGAAGGATGGGGGCATAGCAGTACCAGATCTTAAACTGTACTATAAAGCAGTGGTCATCAAAACAGTATGGTACTGGCTAAGAGGCAGGAGGGAGGATAAGTGGAATAGACTTGGGGTAAGTGACCTCAGCAAGACAGTCTATGCTAAACCCAAAGATCCCAGCTTTTGGGACAAAACCCCACTGTTTGACAAAAACTGCTGGGGAAACTGGAAAATAGTATGGGAGAGATTAGGTTTAGATCAATATCTCACATGCTACACCAAGATAAATTTAGAATGGATAAATGACTCGAATATAAAGGAAACTATAAGTAAATTAGGGGAACACAGAATAGTATACCTGTCAGATCTTTGGGAAATGAAAGACTTTAAGACCAAGCAAGAGTGAGAAAAAAATTACAAAATGTAAAATAAATAATTTTGACTACATTAAATTAGAAAGGTTTTGTACAAGCAAAACCAATGCAACCAAAATTAGAAGGGAAGCAACAAATTGGGAAAAATCATTATAACAAAAACCTCTGACAAAGATCTAATTACTCAAATACATAAGGAGTTAAATCAATTGTATAAAAAATCAAGCCATTCCCCAATTGATAAATGGGTAAGGGACACAGATAGGCAATTTTCAGATAAAGAAACAAAACTATCAATAAGCACATGAAAAAGATAAATCTCTTATAATTAGAGAAATGCAAATCAAAACAACTTTGAAGTACCACTTCTCACCTAGCAGATTGGCTAACATGACAGCAATGGAAAGTAATAAATGTTGAAGGGGATGTGGCAAAATAGGGACATTAATGTATTGCTGGCAGAGTTGTGAATTGATCCAATCATTCTGGATGGCAATTTGGAACTATGCCCAAAGGGCATTAAAAGACTGTCTGCCCTTTGATCCAGTCATACCACTGCTAGGTTTATACCCCAAAGAGATCATAAGGAAAAAAAAAACTTGTATAAAAATATTTATAGCTGCACTCTTTGTGGTGGCAAAAAATTGGAATACAAGGGGATGCCCTTCAGTTGGGGAATGGCTGAACAAATTATGATATCTATTGGTGATAGAATACTATTGTGCTCAAAGGAATAATGAACTGGAGGAATTCCATGTGAACTGGAATGACCTCCAGGAATTGATGCAGAGTGAAAGAAGCAGAACCAGGAGAACCTTATACACAGAGACGGATACACTGTGGCACAATTGAATGCAAATGGACTTCTCTACTAGCAGCAATGCAATGATGCAAGACATTTCTGAGGGACCTATGAGAAAGAACTTTATCCACATCCAGAGAAGGAACTGTGGGAGTAGAGACACAGAAGAAAAACAACTGCTTGACCACATGGGTTGATGGGGATATGATTGGAGATGGAGACTCTAAATGATCACCCTAGTGCAAATATCAATAATATGGAAACAGGTCTTGATCAATGATACATGTAAAACCCAGTGAAATTGCACATTGGTCATGGGAAGGGGGTGGGAGGAGGGGAGGGAAAGAACATGAATCATGTAACTATTGGAAAATTCTCTTAATCAATTAAATAAAAATTTACAAAAGCACTATATAAATGACCACTTGGTCAGATATGTTGAAGTAGAGGATTCTTGTTCAGCTATGTGGGTCCTTCCAAATTAGAGATTTTTGTGACTCTGTGGATGAACCACATCCACAAAGATCAGAAACAATTGAACTAAGTGACTCTATGTTGGAAAGAGTCATGACCATGAACAATAGGGAAAGAACCTAGCAGAAACCCAGAAAGGAGTTTGGCAGAAAATAGATTTAGATGGATCAGCAGCTTATACCATATATAATAATAATTTTCAAATGGGTAAATAAACTAAATAAAAAAGGTTACAGTGTAAAAAAAATAGAAGGAACTAGGAGAAATCTTATGCAAATATGATTAAGGAACGAAATCTTAAACAAAGGGATAGAAAAGATTACAAAGGAGAAAATAGATAATTTCAAGCAAAGTTCCTGTTAATATTTGTTTATTGACTTGGCATAAAATCAGAACGCTCTTGCACAAAGTCAATGCAGCTGGAATAAGTAGGTAAATATACTTAGGAAAAATTCTTGCCATATACCTTGGATAAAAATCTGTTAGCCAAGGTACATAGAGAATTAATGTAAATATATGAAATCAAGAGCTATTTCCTAATAGTTAAAAGGTCAGAGAATATGAAGTTTTCAAAAGTATTGCAGATTGTCAACAACCATGGATAAGACTGCCCCAAATCAGTGAATAGACAGTCAGATCTGGAGATAGGAGATCTCAGGTTTAAGTATGGCCTCAGATAATTCCTGGATATGCAACCCTGGGCAAGTCACTTAACCCCAATTTCCTAGCCTTTATCATTCTTCTGTCTTGGAACCAATAATTAGTAATAATTTTGAGACAGAAGGTAAGGGTTTAAAAAAAAAGACTGCTCCAAATTACAGTTTTACCCTATACCCATCAAACTGGTAAAGATGACAAAAGATGATAATAGTCAAGGTTGGAGGGACTTTGGGAAGGCAAATTAATGCCTTCCCATTAATGATTTATCAGTAGAGCTGTCAATTGGTTCAGCCATTATGGAAAACGGTTTGGAATTATGTGAGAAAATCAATAATCTTTTTATACCTTCTGATTCAAATGCCCCACTGCTGAGCAAATGTCCCGAAGCAGTTAAACACAGAAAAAAAGTCATATACATAAAAATGTTTATGGCGTGACATTGTGGTATCAGATAATGGACACAAAGTAGATGCCCACTGATTGTGGGGAATGGTTCAACAAAGTGTGTTACATAAATGAAATGGAATATTATTGTGCCAAAAGATACTGTGACTATGAGGAATTCAGAGAAACATGAGAAGACTTATATGAAATGCTTCAGAATTAAGTAAACAGAAACAGGAAAACGCTATGCTCAGTGACAATAGTGGAAACCAAAAGGATGCTAAGTTGAAACTGAATGTTGTTAATTCATAATGATCATTTTCCACTACACAGAATAAATGAAGAAATGTATCTCCTTTGGCTGGAGAGGTATGGAACTTTGGGTGTGATGTACTATCACATATTGTCTGTATATTTTCTTTTACTTAATTTTTTTCTTTAGTACACATAAAAATTCAATTAAAGTGGTGGTGGAAAGAATGTCTGGAAGTGATTGTGAAGTGCCAACAAAAGGAATCAACAAAACTTAAAAAAAAACCCAGGTATTGTTTTTTTTTGCAAATTAGTCTTATTTCCTTTATTGATGAGGTTACTCAAATGGTAGACTAGGTAAATATTATTCATTTATAATTTAACAAACATTTGATAAAGTCTCCCATGCTATATTTATGGAAAAGATGGATATGGAGCAGACAACAATAATTTAAATGGATTTGGTACCAATTAAATGCCTGGACCAAAATAATAGTTATTTATGATTTAATGTCAACATGAAAGGGGCTCTCTAGTACAGTGGCCCCCCCAATTGGTGTTTCATTATGTTCAGCTTTAACATTTTTTTCCAGAGACTTGGGTAAATGCACAGATGATATTGGGCAGTTAGGTAGCACAGTAGATAGAGGACCAGTCTTGGAGTTAGGAAAACTCATCTTCCTTATTTCAAATCTAGCCTCAGATATTTATTAGCTGTGTGACTCTTGGTAAGTCATGTAAATCTGTTTGCCTCAGTTTCCTCATTTGTAAAATGAGCTGAAGAAGGAAATATCAATTTGGAATTATGTGAGAAAATCTTTGCTGAGTATTTTTGCCAAGTATCTTTGCCAAAAAAAACCCGAATGGGGTCACAAAGAATTGGATGTGACTGAAATGACTGAACAACAAAAACAAACAACAATAGAGGGTATGCTTGCCAAATTCTCAGAGCGCACAAAGCTGGGAAGCATAGCTAATGCACTACAGAACAGAGTCAGGATCAAAAAAGATTTTGAAAGGCTAGAATATCTTGTTGCATCTAATAAGATGAACACCCTTCTTTCCTTTACTTTCCTTTTACTTCTGTCCCACGGATCTTCAGCCTGCCAAAAACCAATCCAACTCACTGATGTAGCCCTTTGTCTTCTCTTCACACTCCTTACCTCCATTTCTGGGCCACTCTCTATCTTCCTTTCATCTTGCTCCTTGGAATTCAGAACTCGAGTGCTTAACTGTTCACAATGCTTGAATAAGATGGGAGTGATTAAATATATAATTTTCCCATGAGATGGAAGACCATCTCTTCCCTTCTACTGAATCGCAAGTCACCCAGGCTTGCTGCAATATCTTGCTGACGATATCTCTATAGATATCTTCATTGTCATTTGACTTACTGAGGCAACCTAAGGACGCTTGTGTCTTTGCATCCACTCATCCACAGAACCCTATGATTGTAGCAACAGTACCAAAGGAGTATGGCTGTGAACTGATGGAGAATCTTGAGCTGAAGGATGATGATGGTAGTGGTCACATGAAGGAAGTAAGCCCCACAGGTAGCCATACTCCCATGATGTCAGAGACAAAATACCTTTCATTCTGTGTTAATTACAGTTTTGGTACCTCTTATCCCTCCAAATAGCCTGTATATTCCTTGTGGGTAGAGAACATGTCTTATTCATCTTTGTATCATTGAAAGAGGTTATCCTTGTACATAGGTGGTGCTCAATAAGTATTTTGGGAATGAATCAATGATTTAGTGAATAAATGAATGAATAATAGTTCAGACATGTGGCGTATTGTTCACAGCTATTGAGAGTGTCTTTTGACAAGAATGGCCAGTCATAAACTGGTAAGACAACAATCAAATTGAAGTAACAAAGTCCCGTGAGAATGGGACCCTACAGGTAGAAATCACCCAAATTCCAGGCCATTCTCAAAGGGCCTTGTTCAGTTCCTTTGATTTTTGGGTGGTCCTGTGGGGTAGAACTATATTTAGTGCCTAGAAGACATATTTGTGCATGAGAACTAAAATCCCCATACTGTCACCTGAATCCATCACTCACATTTTGATCTTCTCACCTTAAAACTCTCTGTTCCTGGCTCCCTGCTCACTCAAAATTTTAAAAAGCGTTTTCAATTTCTACTCACCAATCTCTTCTCTTCTTGGTTTTATAGTTCACTGTCTAAGAACATCTTTTAAAATAAACAAATAAACAAATAAAAAAATTCTCAAGTCTAATCATCAGTGCCCAAGTGACTGTTTTTCAACCTTCCTATTTACTTGTTCCAAGAAATCTTTCTATTGGTTCAGCTCCTGGGAAGACAGTCTCCATTTTTCTTGCTCCCATGTGTATCTAATTTCTTCTCCTTTCTCTGGGGGGAAAATCGAACTCTAAATATTAACTACTTGCAACTCTGATTTCTCTTCTAATCACTTCCTTATTTTGAACCATTCACTTATTTGTTGCTTCTTGTTGTTGGTCTTTACTTCCCATGAATCTTAAAAGCAAAATAAAATAAAGCCCCAAATCACTTCCTACTCTCCACTTTCCACCTGATGTTTGCAGAATTCAGGGAGTAGCCAAATAGGACTTTCACACCAAAGAGCATGCCAGCAGCAAATCAGAGAAATGTGAGGGGGATTAAAGAAAACAGATTTTGACAATTGCCTCTCTGTGAGCACCAATTGTGAAAACTGTTTTCAGACCATAATTGAATCTTTGAAAACCAAAATACAAAAAAAAAAAGACAGTACTCTCTAGAGTTTTATCATGTGCCATTTCTTCAAAATTCCCAGCTGCTTTAGTAATCATGTTTATCCTGAGATTGGAAAATTATTTTCAGGTTTAATTACTATTAAACTCAACAATCTATCTTTTCTCTTCTTCTAGTTTCAAGACTTTTCTCCTTTAGAATGAATGAGAGAAAGGAGGATTTCTCTCTGCTTTTCTTTTTCAAAGAAAGTTTGTTCATTCTACAAAACTTCAGACAGTTGGCTGGATGAAGGGTGTGTTACTGGAACAGGCAGCTTGTGCACTGATGAAATAATCTGCAAAAATAAAATACTGTAGTATTAAAATAGATTTGTATACTAGAGAGTAGATAAAAAACGCTGGTGACAAATCCCACACAGCACTGACTTCTAGCCAGGAGAGAGCAGAGGTTGGGAAGAATTTTCAGAGAGTAAGAATACACTGCCTGGGAATAAAGCTCACTTAACTGTCAACTGGATATGTCTGTAAGGGAGAAGGGTGGACTGAAAGAGTCTGAGCCTCCTTAATACCTTGTTCATAGTGGCTTCTGATAAAAATAAGGAATCATTGGTGTTATCTCAACCCGCAAGTCAGAAGCTAAGCCCCATGAAAGGAGAAAGCTACATTGGTAGAGCTCACATGTCCTAATAACCTGTAAATGGAGCTTGAATCCAAGGACAGGAATTCCAATCCTTTTTTGGTGTATATAAAAAGAGATCCTTTAGCAGTCTAGTGAAGCCTCAGGATTGTCTTGAGGATTAAATGACATAGTATTTGTAAAACACTTAGCACAGTACCTGGCACATGGTAAGCACTCCACTCTTGTGCCTTACAGACATACCCATTTGACAGTTAAATAAACTTTGTTTCCAGGCAGTATGTTCTTATTCTCTGAAAATTCTTCCCAATCTCTACTTTCCCTTGGCTTAATAAATACTTATTTCCTTCCTTCCTTCCTTCCTTCCTTCCTTCCTTCCTTCCTTCCTTCCTTCCTTCCTTCCTTCCTTCCTTCCTTCCTTCCTTCCTTCCTTCCTTCCTTCCTTCCTTCCTTCCTTCCTTCCTTCCTTCCTTTCGAAAAGAATTGTAAACTATTAAAACTATCTGAAAGAATACTTCATATTACTAATAATAAGAGAAATACAAATCAGGACAATCCTGATGTTTTACTTCACATACAGCAAAGATGGAAAAAGTCAAATAGTCAGGGTTGGAAGAAATGTGGAGATGAATGTAAACACTAATTTTGGCATTGGTGGAGCCGGTTGGAGTTGGTGGAATTGTTCAACCAGTACAACCACTTAGGAAAGCAATTTGGAATTATGCAAATAAAGTGGCTAGAATGTATATACTTTTTGATTCAGAGATCCCACTGCTAGGCATTTATGCCAAGTAAGTCAGTGATTTAAAAAAAATTGTCATATAAACCAAAGTATTTATAGCAGCATTTCTTTTTGGTGGTAGCAAAGCACTAGAAAAGAAATAGATTTACATCGATTGGGGAATGACTAAACAAATTGTGGTTTATGAATGTAATAGAAATGACTGTGCTGTAACAAAAAATTAGCATGATGAATACAGAGAATTATGGAAGGACTTAATACAATCTGATGGAATGTGACATAAGCAAAGCCAGGAAAACAACATATATAATGATTACAATGATGTAAATGGAAAAACAACCACAACAAAAAACAATCTAACTTAAATATTCTAACTTATAAAGGACAGTTTTAGCCTCAAAGAACTAGAAGGTGTTTCTCCTCACTCCTTTGTAGCAGGAATCTAGAGGTGTAGAACATTGCATGTCATCAGATCTTTTTTAAGGTTTTGCTGAGATTTGTTGCTTTTTTTTCTTTCTCCTCTTTTTCTTTCTTCCTTTTTCTGTTCATTCTTTGTTATAAGGGATTGTTCTCTGGGAGGACAGGGGAACATTTAGACAATGTCAAAACAAAAGATATTGATAAAATTTATTAAAAAAAACTACTTAGACGATTTAATATTTCTTCTTCAAGACAATAAAGAGAATGGATTTAGCAGGATACTGATAAGGCCAGATTTGTATATTAGGAAAATTCCAGACTGCACAGAGAGAGTGGACTGAACGGGGAGAACCTTGCAACAAGGAGATAGCTGGTGACTCTGGTACAATAATTAAGGTGAGAGGTGATTGAGGTCTGAACTGAGGTGATAGATGTGTGAGAAGAGAAAGAGAGTAAGACTTAAGGATTGTTGTGGAGATAGAAGATTTGGTGGCTGGAAATGAAGAATGAGGGAGAATGAGGAATAGGGAGTGATGACAATATTAGGAATCCAGGAGCCTGGAAGAATGACCCCATCTTTGAGAGAAATAGAAAAGTTTAGAAGAGGAGAGGATTTGGTGGGAAAGATAATATTTGAATAGACTGAGTTTGAGATGTCCCTAGGATATCTAGTTTGAAATAAAACAGAGAGGAGAGAATAGGGTTGACTATATAGATCTATGAGTCATCTGCATAGAGGTGACACTTAAGCCTGTAGGAGGTGCTCAGGATATGGGGGGGAGGAGTAAAAAGCTTAGAACAAGAGGGCTTAGAGACAGTTAAGGGACATGTCAAGGAGAAGAATGAGGATGAGCCAGCAAAGAAAAAAAGAGAAGCAGTCAGATAGGTAGGAGAACCAGGAGGGAATAATGTCATGAAAACTCAGACTAGAAGTAGTAAGTAATCAGGGGAGTTAGTGATCAACAGTGTCAAATGCTGTGAAGAGGTCAAAAAGGATGAGAACTGAGAAAAGGCCTTTAGATTTGGCAATAAAGAAATAATTGGTAACTTTGGAGAGAATAGTTTCAGTTGAATAACTGAGTCAGAAGTTAAATTGTAAAGGGCTGAGGAATGAATAAGAGAAGGAGTGGAGGCAGGAGTGTAAATAGCTTTTTCATGGATTTTGTCTTGTACCTGTCTAGTGACCTTATTCTTTAATCCTGTGGATCTGTGATTGTGCAGTAATCTTCTACTAGATTGCCAGTTCCACAAGGGAAGGATCCAAATCTTATCTATATTTTAAATCTCCTCCAGGACTAGCATAGTGCTCTGTCCACAACATGAATTTAATGTTTGTTAAGTAGATTAGTTGTCAGTTGCAAATCATTGTCAAATAGCTTCATAGATGAAGCTAATAACTCCTGATCAGTTTCTTGATGGGATAGAATTGAAATGAAAACTGCTTGAAAAAGATATGGTTGTATTTGTTATATGTTAATGATTTGAGCGAATTGGTAGGTTGTCTGGGGAACCTAAAATAGTTTACAAGGGCTTAAAGGTGTAATTGTCTTCTCATGGAAATTCCTTCAGTTTTACTCACCATCTCACTGCAATTTTGTCAAAAGCAGAGAGTTATTCAATTGGTCTAAAAGGATGTTTTTTTTTTAATATGTCTGCTGCTTATTGCTACTGATCTTTTAGTCTTCTAGGTATTTACAAATTTTATCTCTTAATAAAAGTTTCATGACTTAATTTAGAGCGGCAGGAATGTAATTGTCACAGTCACATATACCTCTTCTTAAAAGATTGTCCCCTGATGTTTGTTTGCTCGTCTTTGTATTCCAGGATTACTTTAGACCTTAGTGGTTTTTGATAATGATGATAGCTAGCATTTATATGTCTCCTAATATATATAGTAGGCCAGGTGCCCACTCTCAGTTGGTTTTCCCCAAATCTTCCTTTCCTATAGCTTCTTTTCTATTTTCCTCTAGCATTAGACTATATCTTCCTAATTGGATGTATCTCTCCATCCACCATTAAGTGCAACATATATTTCACATTCTAATTGGAAAGGAATGTCAGAATTCAACCAATCCAACAGAAGCACCCTTCTCCAGCATCCCTTCTAAAAGTGTCCCTAATGAGTGGACATCTAGCTTCCACTTTTTTTTTAAAAAGCGCTTATCTTCTGTTTTAGCATCAATTCTTAGAAGATCAGCAAGGGCTTAGCAAACTGGTTTAAGTGACTTGCCCAAAGCCATGTAGCTAGGGAGAATATGAGGTCACATTTGAACCTAGATCTTCCTGACTGGGCCTGATGCTCTCTATTTATTGTGCCACCTAGCTGCCCTAATGTAGCTTGACAACTTTCTTGACAACTTTCAGTGAGGAGTGAGAACTTCATAGTAGTCCTGAGAGGTTGGTAATAGAAGCATTATTTATTATTCCCTGGTTCATTTTGGGAGTGCTCTAGTGGTTAGGCAAATTTTCCTGACCGTAAGCCCATATTCTGCTTCTCTACAACTTTCATTTTTTTAATTAAAAAATTTTTTATTGGTTAATTAAGAAAATTTTTCCATTGTTATATGATTCATGGTCTTCTCCTCTCCTCCTCTCACCCCCCTCCCATAGCCAGTGCTCAATTCCATTGGTCTACAACTTTCACTGACTAGTCTAGTTTGGGTCTCTGGGATCAAGCAGCATTCATGAGAACTCTTCAAAAACTTGAATAAGAGTGAGCTGGTGATGTGGGACTGGGATTTTGAAGAAAGAAGGGTGGATATATAGATCTGTCTAGACACGATAACTGAACTCAGTGGAGCAGACGATATGGGAGAAGGTAGGGTGATAGAAGAAAGAAAA
Source organism: Monodelphis domestica (assembly GCF_027887165.1). Classification (NCBI taxonomy): domain Eukaryota; kingdom Metazoa; phylum Chordata; class Mammalia; order Didelphimorphia; family Didelphidae; genus Monodelphis; species Monodelphis domestica. The sequence goes on along the minus strand of NC_077233.1, from coordinate 135,112,498 downwards.
TCCAGGATAGAATCAAGAGGACAGGAGATAGATGATAACCCAGCAAAGGAGACTCAGTGAAAGGGAGAATGTCATAGAAACCAAGGGATGAGAGTTTACAAAGGAAGACAAGCGTGAAGGTGATTTGAGGACAAGGAGCTCCTTAAATCCTTTGGTGAAGGTGGGGATGATTGCTCAATAGGCTGACTTTAGCTATCTAAAACTATGGTGATATCCACTTAATGGGTATCATCAGCTACAGAGAGGACAAAGAGAATGAAGACTAAGAGGTCATTGGGTTGATCAACTATCCCTTCAAAATATCTTTCAATTTTCTCTTTTTCTTTCCATTCCCAGCTCCCCTGCTCAAAACGGGGCTCTCACATTAAAGTAGAACTTTGAATTGTTTTTTTCCCATTAGTCTCTTTCATTTGGGTCCTTTCTAATTTGACGTATCTCTCCATCCATCAACTCCAATGTGTATTTCACAGACTCTGGAATTGGGAAGGGACCTTGGAGTTCATCTAGTCCAATCAATATCAGAACAGATGCACTCTTCTCCAGCATCTCTTTTACAAGTGTCCCTGATGGGTGAATATCTAGCTTTCTCTTTTTTTTTTTTTAAACTCTTACCTTCTGTCTCAGTATCAATTCTAAGACAGAAGAATGGTGAGGGCTACACAATCTTCTGCTTCTCTGAGATTTTCATTGACTGGTTCTAGTTTGGGTCTCTGGGACGAAGCAGCATACATGAGAACTCTTCAGAAACTTGAGTGATCTGGTGATGTAAGGAGAGTCTTTCTATGCAGCACAACTGTGATCATGCCATTCCACCACTCAAAAAACCTCCATAGCTTCCTACTTTCTAGAGGATAACCTAAAATTCCATAGCCTGGTTTTTAAGACCTCACATGTATGTTTTACATGATGTTCCCAGTCTTTATCTCCAACTATTCTCCTAACCAAAGCATTTACTCATTTGACCTGGTTTCTTAGGTGTAGTCAGAACACATCAAGGCTTTCTTCCTCCTGCATGCCTTTATTCACACTATTCCCTTGCCTAGAATCATAATCTAAGTCTCACCCAATGTTTAAGCTTAATTCACTGGTGCCTCCTCTAGGAAGGCTTCCCTGATGATGGCTGCTTCTTTGAGCTCTTATAGCATTTTCTGTTTATGCCACTCACTTGGCACTGAGAATATGCCATATGGTGTGATTAATCTTTTTTTGATGTGTCATTTTCCTCAATTAAAATGCAAGGTCTTTCATGTCGGAGGTTGTACTTTATTCATTTTATAGATCTGATTGTTCCACACTGCACACAGCTTGTACTCCATACATGTGTTTAAAGGTAATGGTAATGGTTGTTGTTGTTGTTGAATTGTATCCAACTCTTCGTGATCCCACGGACCCCACGTCTACTGGGTTTTCTTGGCAAGGATACTAGAGTGTTTTGCCATTTCCTTCTCCAGAGAATTACAACAAATAGAAGTTAAGTGTCTTGCCCAGGGTCACAGAGCTTGTAAGTTTCTGAGGCTGGATTTTAACCGAGATGTTCCTGACTAGATCCAGCACTCTATCCACTGACCCATCTGGCACCTTCATAATGGTAATGGTAACTAGGGGCAACTGGGTTGGCACAATAGAGCACTGTGCTTGGAATTGGGAAGACCTGAGTTCAAATTCAGTCTCATACACTTACAAGCTGTGTGACCTTGGGCAATTCATTTCCCTCATTTGTAAAATGGAAAAACTAATGGCCCTAACATATTATAAATGCTCTATAAACATTATCTACACAGTGTGTGTATGTTTACATATCACATAATGATCCTGAGATCATTTTATATGTGTACATATACACAGGCACAACTATCTTTATCTCTGTCTCTTAGGATTATAGGAATAAGCTGAGAAGGACTGTGGAGATCTTTTAGCCCAAACATCTCTTTTCATAGATATTGAATCTGAAGCTCTGAAGGATGGATCAGTTTCCCCAATGGAACATGAGATGAATAGAGACTTGATTTGAACCTAGGTCATAGAACTCCAAATCTTGTGTCCTTTTTACTACATAATTTTATAGGAAGAGGGAGGGAGAGTGTCAGACAGATACAGACAATGTCAGAGCTCAGAGACCTCATAGCTACCTCATCAAACTCTCTTTCTTTTATAGATGAGGAAATTCAAGCCCAGGAAAAGGACATCATAGGATCATAGAGTTGGAAGAGATATGTGGTAATAGGAAGAGCACTGGATTTGGAACCAGAAGTCTTGAGTGCTAATTCTGTCTCTACCCCTTGCTAATAGAGTAATTTTTGGGGCAAGTTATTTCTTTGGGCTTCAGTTTACTCATTTGTAAAAATGATAGCTGAAGCCCTTTTTAGTTCTAAATCCGACGATTCTCTTACTTACTCTAACCTCTTTGAACCAGGATTTTAACTTGGGTTTCCTTACTCCAGATCTGGTGTTCTTTCTACTACAATACTTGGCCTCCCAGTAGGATCTTCAGGCTCATCACTATTCTGGTTATAATCCTCTGGACTCATTAGAGCTCATCAGTGCCCTTTCTAAAATGTGTTTAGAAGCAAATATCATATTCTAGCTGTGGTCTGACCTGGGCAGAGTCCAACTTGGCTATCACCAGTCTCAATCTAGACACTGTCTCTCAAATGCAAGCTAAGATCATGTTAGTTTTTTTTTGGGGGGGGGGGATGCCTGGCTGGGTCCTTCTCTTTTCCCCCTGCAAGTCTAGGATTTTCTTTATCAAAAGGAGAATGGCCTCTTGCCTCTTTATTACTTTGTTTTTAAAGAAACTTGTGCTGCTTCTTCCATTCTCATGAGTGTTAATATTGACTGACTTATTCCCAGCTGATCTTTTTTATTTCTTCAGGTCTCTTTGCTTGAATCAAATGCCTACATCTGTTACTGTCTATTACTATAACTCCTTAACATTCTGAATCGGAATCATTGGTGGCCGGCAGTAATTACTCTCATGTGCGTTCACTTTCTCATTGTGGTGCCCGGTCTATCAATGGCCAGGGCTGTACTGCATGCTGATTTAACCAGGTTCATGTTGAGCACTGAGGAATAGGTTTTATTTCCCCGGCTAGTTTAGTTTGGTCAGGAATATGAGTGAAATAACTAGAATGCAAATAATTCATCTGCTTATTCCTTTGGTCATCGTGACTGTAATTAAATCAACTATTTGGAGATAAGATAGACTCCTCCATGTTGGCCCTTTCCTCAGGGTTACTTCAGGATCATTCAGACTATAACATTTCTCTTAATACGAACAGCTTATAATTTTATAGTGATTTAAGACGTTCAAATCTCTTTCTTTAAAATGTGCTTAATATATGGCTACCACCAAGTACTCTGATCCTTATTTTGCCAGCGAGCTAGTTGAGGGTCGTAGAAATGATTTGCCTCTTGTCCCACAGCTGTAAAGTGGCAGATTCAGGACTTGAACTCAGGTTTTGTGACTCCGTGTCTAGTGGTTTTTCTCATTATCATTCTTTATGATGAGGTGTCCTGTAACCAGGCAAGCCCTTGATTGGTCCATAATTTGCATGTGTGTGTGTTTATGAAAACTAGGTGAAGTGCTGGAAGAGAAATAGAACAGAGGGTTGGGCAACTGTGATGGTAGCTTCTTTGTTCTGGTTGGCAGACTGAAATATCCTTGGCAAATATCCCTGGAATGAGGGCCAGGACAAGGGCTTTCCTATCTTCCTACAAGAATGTAAGCATCCTTTGCTCCCAACTTCTGGAATCAATCTCAACAGAATTCAAGATTTACCAGATTTAGGATAGAAAGGAACTGTATTGCTCATATTGGCATATCAGTCCAATCTTACAAATTAAAAGAAAAGAAAACTGAAATCCAAACAGATTAAGTGACTTGTACAAGATCACAGTGGTATTCAGGAGCAGAACTGGGAATTAAACCTAATTTCCAAATATTTTTGTGGTGAGTGGAGAAGACTTCTGAGAAACCTTTGGAGAGTAAGGAGACCAAATCAGTTAATACTTAAAGAAATTAGATCAAATACTGAAGATGAAGCTCAAATGCTTTGACCGCATAATGAGAAGATAGGAATCACTGAAAAAGCCCCTGGTATCAGGGAAGATTGAAGGTAAAAGGAAATAAGGATAGAGGAGGATCAGATGGCTAGAGAGTGTCATGGAAACACTTGGACAGATTTTAAGAGATTGTGGAGGCTAACAGGGCCTGGCTGCTATGGTCCATGGGGTCATGAAGGATTAGATATGACTGAACAACTGAGCAACAAAAATTACTACAATGATTTGATAGTTTTCTGGTTGAATTCTTAGTGAATACTCTAGAAATGTAATATCTAAATTAAAATTTGCAGAAGCATCTACTAAGGTTTCCATAGCTCCAGACTGCATTAAGGAAACAAGGCTCTCAGACTCTGTTATACTGTATAAAGTAAAATAAAGATTCTGGGCATTATTCTTTTTCCCAAACCCCACTTGGAATGATCAGACTTCTTGACTCATCTAAAAATAGATCATAAAACTTAGAGCTAGAAGGTATCTTAGAGATCCTTCAGTCCAGTCCTCTCATTTTACCGATGGGAAAATAAGCACCCAAAGGTGAAATAATTTGTTCAAGATCACTCAGGTAGGAAGGGACAGCCCAGGTCATCTGATTCTAATTCATACCTTCCCAAGGACTCCAAAACACAATGAGAAAAGCTGGCCTTTTAGGCTCACAGGAGATTGAGGATGCTCTGTACCTACCCTCCTCTGACCCGTGATTCCAGTGGATTTTGTTTCTTAATACCTTTGTGACTTCTTCAGGCATCTCTTTCTGCTTCAGGGTATACAAAGTGCACCTCTGAGACCAACAGAAAGAGGAGGAGCAGGGGATGGTGTTTTTAGTTGACAGTTCTAGCAGAGGTGACATAAGAGAGACTGAGAGTTTGGTTGGGCTGTTTTCTGCTTCCTCTTGCTTGTTGCACATGAGAGCTTGGCTAGGAGATGTGAATGTTTTGTGAAAGTTTGGGTGGCCTTGTGTTTGGCCATGTCTTATTTTTAGTATAGTGATTAGGAGACTACATATACCCGACACCTCCTTCTTTGTCCTTTCTTCTTCCCCAGCTCTCATATGCCTTTAGAAAAGCTCATCTTCCTTATCTACATTCAACTTCATGACTACTTCAATGCTCAACCTTGCACACGTGTGCCCCATCCTCTCCTAGTAATCTCTCATACACCTACATTTGTTACTCATACATATAGACTCATTATGACTCTGGTATAGTAACACATCTGTATGCACTTCGTGTTGAAATTTCACATACGCTTAAAAATAATGGAAAACAACTATACAATGAATTTAGTTATACTTTGGGATGGATCACTTCCATTGTGAGGAACTATGTTTTATTCTCATTCTAAAATTGAAAATCTAGAAAACAGGTGCTAAAATGGGGCTCTGTTATGCATGCTTATTCTAACTCAAGCGATCTTCATCCATCCCACACTAACACAGTCCACCCAAACTTCCTTTGCATTTTTGCAGCCTACCCCAACTTTCATGACCTTCTCTTTAGCTCACAGGAGTGTGCCCCAACCTATAGATTCTCATTTTGATCTCTAACAACTTTGATTCCTCCCGGTACAGGGCAATAGCAGGTTCTTAAAGTCATTGACTGGCTACTAACGTGCTCACAATTTTATTTTTGCTAGTGTTCTCTCTCGAATCAACCACAAAGCATTTCATTTTAGTGGTGATTTTATGAATATGAGAAAACTGCTTCTTATCTTGTGGAAGCCACGGAGCTGCTGTGCCCTTTAAATAGTCAAAGAAGGGGCCAATGAGGTGGCTCAGTGGATAGAGCACCAGGTCTGGATATGGGTGTCCTGGGTTCAAATATGACCTCAGACATTTCCTAGTTGTTTGGTCCTAGGCAAGTCACTTAACCTCAGTTGCCTACTCCATACCTTCTGCCTTAAAGCTGATGCTTATTATTGATTCTAAGATAGTAGGTGAGGGTTATTTTTTTTAATAGTCATAGAAAATTTTTGATACCTAGTGGACTACATGAAGAATGTTCCTCAGACACAATCCTTTATTGCAATGCTACATCCTTGATAGGAAGATGCTATCTTTCCATTGGATCTGAGTTTGTCCAAGCCACTGACCTGTTCCTGAAAGAGCAGAAGTCTGCTCTAAATAGCTTTTCATCTTGCTTCCATTAAGAGAAGGTGAAGCTCAAGGAGGACCACTTTAGTTTCTCTGTTTCCAATACAAATAAAACAGTAGGAGGGGAATGCATTAGACAGAAGGCAGCAAGCTGAGAGAGAATGCCTAATGTATTCTTTAACTAAGCCAACCCCCTTGAGCTGCCAATGTTGTACTCAGAGTGTTTTGCATCCTTTCTCTTCCCCTCCTCCATTACTCTCACAGATTTGCAAAGGCATAACTCCTCTTGGGTAAAAGATTCTGATATTTAGGCAACAAGACTTAGATTCAGGGGTTTATCTACAGATTTTTGCACTTTTTATTGGTAGGAACAGGAGAAGAAAAAAGAAAAATGAATTTTGCTATTTGGAGAGGAGACCTGGTACTTTGTCTTATATCATTTGAGCTCCACATTCTGAACATTCTTTCTCATCCCAATAGAGGCAGAAACAAAAATACCTAGTAGATATTTTCCTTCCAGGAAAAGTCAATCCTCTAGGACTCATGGAGTGACCTTGAATAGATAGGAGCTGGTGGGAATAGGAGGGAGTGTGTGTGTGTAAGGCAGGGACCAGTAAAAAGGATCATCCCAAAATGAAAATGGGCTATTTCAATATGTAGAATATACAGAAAGGGGAAATAGCTTTCTGGGACCTTATATTCTAGAGTGGAGGGGATATGAGAATATCCTAAGAATAAGACTTTGTTGAAAAGGGAAGGAATCTAGACACAGTGAAAAATCCCCAAGATGGGGGATTCCATGATGGAATGTGACAGGTCATAAGAACTGCCTGAAAGGTGGAGGGAGGAAAGCTATGGGTGAGTGTCAAGACAAAGCATTCTTTTAGTATCCACCTTTTAAAAGTGGGTAACATAGAACATCTATCCTACTTTTTTCTCTCTTCATTTCTTTTTGCCCTGTAGAGCTTTAGAGTTTCTCCTTGATTCTTTCCTTGTAAGGGTTTAAGTTTTATGAATGCTAAGAGGTTAAGTGACTTTTCTTGGGCATGAGACTACCCAAGACCCTCACCTTTTATAGAAAATGGGAAAAGAAGTGGAAATAGATAGTAAGAATGAGCCAGATAGCAACAGGGAACAGGTGCAGAGTAGGCACATGGGGAGCCAATGCCAGGAGGGAGTGGGTGAAAGATAGCAATGACACTATGAAACCTGGGCAGCTGGTGCAAGTGGGTTTAGGTTTCTAAGCAGCGGTTGGTATTCACATGGGAATTGAATAGAAATGAATTTCTTTTTGTCACCTCTACTAGTATCTTAGAAACCAACTTTGCTGCTCTCCACTTCCAAATGGACCTCTAATTGCTTAACCCTGGTTATGAGATGACTTCTCTTAACCTCTTTCTAACTTGACTTAACTCCATTCAGTAGTCTACACTTAAGTCCATCTACTTTAGTCCTACCCTTATCAAGCCTTTGTATCATAGAATCTCTTTTCCCCTTGAGTTTGTGCCACTCTGGGTTCTACCCTAGATCTCCAGAGAATATAATCTCTTTGCCCCAAGTCCCAAGCCTCAGAACACTATTAGAGAAAGATGTAGACTGGTACAGATCTGTCACATAACAATGATAAAAAATAATAATACTCTGACTTTTAGTTTACACCTATGATTTCAGTGGTGTAGGGAAATCTTGTTAGAAAACGCATCCACCAAAGCACTTCAGCAACCTCTCTGAAACTTAGAATCTTAGGGTTTTCTTAGGTACTAACAGTTTAATGACTTACCCAAAGTCATACAAATATTATGCCTCAAAAGGAGGACTTGGCCCCTGGGTATTCCAGACTTTTAGACCAAAGCTATCCATTATGCTATGCTAATGCTAATTACATTTATAACTATTAATAATCTTATATTTATCACTTTCCAGTTTTCAAGGCATTTTCACATTCATTATATTATTTTATAACAATCTTATGAGGAAGGCAGAGCAATTAAGTAAATATCTCTATTTTATAGATGAGAAAACCAAGACTTCAGACAGGTTAAATGATTTGCCCAAGGATGCTTTACCAGGGCAGTGTCCGGAATGCAACTCAGATCTCCAGAGTTCATGACTTTGAACTGTAACTTAACATTACCTTTCTCTAAAATTCAGGTTTTTAAATTTCAGTTGAGTCCTGTCTCCTATTAAGTCATTCTTTTCTTCATGTCTTGCTAATTCCATGCTTTTAATGGTTGCTATTCTCTGTGATATAGAGAGGTCAAGGAATATAAAGACGGAGGAAAGACCACGGCATATGGCAAAAAGAGGCCATTAGAAGTGGAAGTTTAGTTTGACTAAAGTAGTGGTAACAGGAGGTAGATTGTAAGGGATTAAAGAAGTGAAGTTTGAAAAAATAGAGGCATTCAAATGTTTGAGAAATCTGAAGTGAGAGGAGAAAAAACAATTAGGCAGTAGCTAGAGTGAACAGATTCTTTTTTTTCCAAGATAGGGGAACCCTGAACATATTTAAAGGCAGAAGGGAAGAATCCAATGGAGAGAGACAGATTGAAGATGCTCTAGAGAGAGGATAAGTATGAAATCTGGGAAGATAAAATCTCTATGGAACAGGTGGAGGGGTTGGCCTTAGAAAATAAGAGAGCCAACTTTCTTGGAGATAATAGGGAAGTATAAGAAGAAAGGTAACCAGTTAGAAGTATAATAAGATGAAGAGGAAGGAACCAAAACTTCTTTCTCCAAGGTTACCAGTGAGGTCTCAGTTGCTAACTTAGTTTGACTTATATCAGTACTTATCTTCTTTGATCTTTTTGTGGTTTTTGACACTACTGACTATTCCATCCATGCAAATACTTTTTTTTAAAGTTTCTATGACACCAGTCCTTTTTCTCAGTCTCCTTTGTTGGACCATCAATCATTTCCCACCCCCTAAAGCTAGTGGTTGCCCAAGTATAGAACCAGGCCCTTTTCATCTACTCTATTCCCTTTGTCTTGATTATTTCATCTTCTTTCATGGGTCCAATGATCAACTCTATGAAGATAATTATAACCACTCAATAGATGATTCTCAAATATATACATCTAGTCGTCTTCTCTAGGAGTTTAGTCCTGACTTTCTAACTACCCTCCATATATCTCTACTTGAATATACCACTAGAATCTTAAATGCACATGTTTAAAATTGAAATTGCCTTTCTTCTCAGCTCTTCTTCCAAAGTTCTCTAATATAGTGAAGAACATTATCAATTTCCAGTTCATCTATGTTTGAAAGCTCAGAGTCATCTTTGACTCTTTTCTAATACTCACAACCAACAGCCAATAAATTGACAAATGCTATCTTGATACATCTATGACATCTCTCTTAAATACCTCCTTCTTGCCCATTCCACCCTCACTATCATAATTTTAGCCTTAGCCTTCTTGCTGAAATCTATCCACTTTATAATGTATCCTTTACACAGGCAAAATAAACTTCCTAAGCCACTCCTCTGCTCAAATTTTGATTTCCTATTGCCTCTGTGATAAAAGGGACTTGATGAAAGGTGCTAAGGTTTGTATTAGCAATTTTCCTTTATAAAATAATTCCTCTGTTGATAATCCTTGAACTTCTTACATTGGTATCAAACTCTCACTTGAATTCCAATTCCAAATCTACAAATATCTTTGAGACAATTTAAACAGCACCTGCTATGTGCTAAGCATTGGAGGAGATGAAGGGATAAATAAATGATTACTTACATATACACACATAGATAAGTATAATACTGAGACTAACCCTGTGATTTCATTGATATAGAAAAATCCAGGATGAGGAAACTTCCTCTACCAAAGTAGGTTGACATTTTCTCTGTGATTTTTAGTCTTAGAAAGTTGTCTAGAAAAATCCTGGAGAGACTTACATGAACTGATGCAAAGCAAAGTGAGCAGAACCAGGAGAACATTGTACACAGGAGCAGCAACATTATATAATGATCAACTATGAATGATTTAGTTCTACTCAGCAATACAATTCTCAAGGATTCATGATGAAAAAATAATATCCACTTCCAGGGAAAGAACTCATGGAGTCTAAATGAAGATTGAAACACACTATTTTTCACTTTTTTGGTCTGCATTTTCTTTCACAATATGACTAATATGGAAATATATTTTGCATGGTTGCACACATATAACTATTCTCTTGGAGAGGGTAGAGAGAAAATTTGAAAGTCAAAAACTTTAGAAATCAATGTCAAAAATGGTTTTTACATGAAATTAGAAAAATAAAATATTATAAAAATTAAATTATATTTACTGAGAAGATATAAGAAATAGAAGGGTTGCAAATATTTCCACTAAAAAAAACCAATCCTTGCTTAGAACACTTAGAATCCTTGCTTAGTACTTTATTCTATAGGTGCTAGGAGGTTAAGTAACATTAAAAAGCACACTGTGTGTCAGAGACAAAACCTGAACTCAGATCTTCCTGACTTCAAGGATAGTTCTTTATCCATTAAGTAACATTGATTAACTAAACAAATACAATATGAATTAGAATATGAGAAGTGTATGAGAGGAGTTAAATTAGATGAGGGACAGATTACTTCCCCCTGGGAGCAGCAGGAAAGTCTTCATGGAGATGGTAGACTTGAGCTAGGTCTTAAAGGATAAATAGGCTGAAGATGATAGACAAGGAATTATGGGCTTTGGAGAAAAATCATCAACAAAGAAATAGATGAAAATGTTGGGGACATACTTTTGGGATAGCATGTAAGCCTGTTAGTCATGGGCTCCTAGAACTTAAGGGTGAAAGGAATGGGATAAGGTTGGACATGTAGAATAGAACCAGATTGTGGAAAACCTTGAGTGCTAGGACAAGTAAGGGATTTGTACTTTATTCTATAGGTGCAAGGAAAACACTAAAGGTTTGAATATTCTGAATTTATCTCAATGTATACAAATGAATAATTTTTCCCTTCTCCCTCAAAAATTCCAAACAAATAACTTTCCCCATCTTACCTTGCTATTCTGTCAATGGCACTACCATTTTTTCAGTTATTGACATAAAATCTCACCTTTGATTCATTTTTTCTCCTAAGCCCTATATTATTAATATTATATTAATAGTCAAGCCTTGTTTGGCATTTCCTCCCTTCTCATTTGTACTTTTCTCTCCATTCTCACTGTCACCACATTATTCTAAGCATTCATCACTTTATTCTTCGGCCATTTTAATAGCCTCCCATTTGGTCTCCTTAGCTCTTGTGCTTTTCCACAATACCACAGCTAGATTAATTTTCATAAAATACCACTGTCATTATTGTGTCACTCTCTAGACACAATTGTTTGTGTCAAACAAATTGTTTGTCACAAACACTATTGTTTAACTCCAAAAGAGTTTGAACTACTCAACTGAGTAATTCTATTGAACTCAACAAACATTATTAAGTGCCTACTTTGTACAAGACACTCCAAATCTTCCATCATATTCTCTCATTTTACCTATCTTGACTTATTTCTTAATACTCCAACATAAATACCTTTTGTTCTGGGAAAGTCTTTTTTCTTGTCTTGATCCTATCTAACTATAAGTTTTTCCTAATGCTCTTTTCTCTGCCTGGAATAAATTTTTCCTAACTTTCCACCAATCTAAATTCTATCCATTCTTCAACATCTAGTTCAATTTCTGCTTTCTCCTTCTGGAAAAGTTCCAGACCATAGTCATCTTCAACTTTTTTGAATTACTATAGAATTTATTATTTATGGAATTCTTTTGCATTTAATAATTTACTGTTGTAAAAAGTATTGTTACTTAAGTGTTTCATGTATCTTTTTTATTAACCTCCTAAGGAACAGGAATTCTGTTTGACTTTTCAAAAAATTCTCCTTAGGACTGATATTATGAATGTTTTGCATATGATCAGAACTTAATAAAAACTTGAATGAATGAATAAGGGATAATTCCTGGGAGTTATGCTTTTCTAGGAGAATCATGTTATTTCTTAGAACTTAAAGAACATTTAAAAAGTCATACTTTGAAAATTTAGATATATCCTCAAGTTTTTTTTCCTTTTGTCTGAAAAGGGACTAGAGAAAAGTTTCCCATTTTCAAAAGTCAAATTTTGAGATTCTAGTCTGAGTTAAGTATAATTATGATATTATATATATAATATATTATTATTTACATGTACCGATGTGAAGAAATACATAAAGATGAAAATACAAACTTCTGGTGTGACTGTTTTAAAACATTGCAACATTTCATCATTCCACTACACTTTTTACCAGAAGATTTCACCATACTAGCTGATTTTGGGATAACAGTAATGTCAGTCTTAGTTACGATTTTAAATAAATACTTTGAATTCTTCTGCCTCTCACTTAAAAAAGTAATTAGCCAATTTTGTTCCTGTTATATAGGCCTATAGTAAGTCCATAATAGGCTATATATTGTCACATAGATAGAATATAGTCCTAGTTTTTATAAAATGTAACCAATATACAACCAAAATATAAAATATGGCCAATATTTTATAAAGAGATAAAATGGTCTATCTTTCTACCATCTAATCAGTGGCAAAAGGTGAAAGATATGTTTTGTGACCCACATTTGAAACTCAGGCAGACATTACGGCATTGCCATTAAGATTGCTCAAGGAAAGTAGGAAGGAGCCGATCACTTCCTAATGAAGTTAGTTAGTTTCTCCTTGGGAGAATTGACCTCCCGGAGTTATTGTGATTGCAGATAGCATTAAGAGTTCCAGAGAAATGTTTGGTCCTCAATAAGAGACCTGTAAATTGTACATTTAGGCTGGCTTTTCACCTCAAAGCCTTAAGTTGAACCTAAAATAGAAGAAATAGCATTGATATTTATTCAAGTCACCTTGGAGATACGTTTGAAACCTTAACCATCTGAATTACTTTAATGCAAACTATTTTTATCATTGTGACAGGAGTTTCCACTTTTAAAATTTACATTTTAGATGCTTGGGCAATAGTACAAGCAAGTGAATTTAGAAACCCCAAAGTAGGTAGGTGACCTTGTAAAAAGCTGGCTGTAGAATGAGAAAAGGCAGAAGGCAAAGCCTACTACAAGACTTCCAAGATCTGTAATTTCTCCAGTGTGGGCTCTTTCCAAGAAATGCATATTGTAGTTCCTCTGTAATTAACTTGGTGAATGGTCTTGGAAAATTGCTGTGGTTGAGAAGTGTATCGCCCGTGACCAAATAGGTAATAAGCCTCTCTTTATTTGGACAGGCCCTGAGATGACAGAAATCCAGTTTGTTACCAGTTTTAACTTCAAGCCTTTCCAGGGTTGGTGAAAATGATTTTGTGAAACTACTCAAGCAAGGGAGACTTTTGTTTCCTCAACAGTAAGAATCTGGAAGTATTGATAGGTTATTGACAAACCTTTGGGCTCTGGAGATTAGATTACTGTTCTTGGCCCAGAAAGAACAAATCACCGAAGTCTCAGAGAGGAAAATTGCCACTTGATGGAAGGAGGAACTTCTTTGAGAGGGGGTAGAGTGGAAGGAGTACTGGGTTTGGAGGCAGGAGAGACCAATCTGGGTTTGAATCCTGCCTCCAACCCTTATTGGTTGGGTAGCCATCATGGATAAGTCATTGAATTTTTGGGTGTCCCAATTTCTACAGCTATAAAACCGGGAGTGGGGTTTAATAACTATACTGCTAGATTATACTACACAGAAATAATTTGAAAATAAAGTAATTTATTGCTTTGGAGCCCCTTGCAAACCTTAAAGCACTATAAAACATGAGTTATTATTATTCACATAGCAACTAGGTGGCAAAGTGGGGTAGAGCTCTGGGTCTGGAGTTAAGAAGACCTGAGTTCAAATTCACCCTCAGATACTAGGTAAGTAGCTTTGGGCAAATCACTTAACCCTGTTTGCCTCTATTTCCTCATCTGCAAAATGTATTGAAGAAGGATACGGCAAGCCACTCCAGTATCTTTGCCAAGAAAACCCCAAATGGACACAACTGAAATGACTGAACAACAACAACATTATTATTAACAATAAGTTATTCCAATGTGGAATGAGCTGGAATGGGAAGTATGGGCTCATCATTACTGAAGGTTTTCAAACTGAGACTGCATCATCCATTTGTTGGGGGGCATTGTAGAGAGAATATTCAGGACTAGGTTGAGCTTTTCACACTTTGAGATTCTGTAACACTGAGCAGAGTCCTTTGGGCATAGGTGGGTATAGAGTGGGGCTCAAGTATGCCTAGGAATGGTGCCACATCTGGTACAAGCATTATTGCTAGAACTTCCCCTTCCCCTCATATTTTAGATGATATGGTTTACAAGCTGATATTTTGATTTAAGGAGCCATTTGAACTTTGAAAGGAAAGAAGCAACTCCATAAGGTCAAGGTGAGGAGGGAACATTCTAGACATAGAACACTTGTGCAAAGATGTGGCTAGAAGGTAGCATGTCATGGTAGAATGGAATGTTCTGGCCCAAGCATTACTTCCTCTCAGGGGAACAAGAACCAGTACTGGGTAACATTCACAGGAGAGAGCTCCATGGACACCTCTGAGGGACATGACTTATACTTCATCCATATTGTAGTACAATAGTATTCTAAGTGACATTGGTATATCATAGACATCTCAAATTTAATGCTTTAAGTAGAAAGAATTGTATTACCTTCCACACTTATCCTTCCAAACTTCTTCAGTGCTATTGATGCTGTCTCCATCCTTCCAGTCACTGAGGTTCACACTTACAATTGTCACTTTGGGATCTTTACTGTTTCCAACCCCAACTATTTCCATGTCCTATCACTTCCCAAATCTTGTCTATTATAACTTCAGAACAACTCTTACGTCTGTGTCTTCTTTCACTTGTGAAGCCTTTATTCTTGTTTGGTCTCCATCACTTCCGCTTAGACTGTTGCGATAGGTTCCTGGCTTCTTCATTCATTCTCTCCTTCAATCCAGCCTCCAAAAAGCTGTTGAATCAATATTCCTAAAACACAGATCTGACATTGTTAACCCTCTATTCAAAATCTTTATTTTCAATTGGCTCCATATAACCTTTGTGATAAAATATAAAGTCCCCCCAGCCTGGCATTTAAATCCCTTCATAATCTGGCTCCCACCAACCTTGGCAATCTTGTTTCATTTTATTGTCCTTCATATACTTTCCATTCTAATGAAACTAGTCTGCCAGCTGCTTGCCACTACATGTCACTCCCCCTTCTGCCTTCTTGCCATTACAAAGAGTGCCTCCTCTGTCTACAATGTACCCATCTCCATACCTCTCCCTACCTTCCTTCAAAGAACATAGCTCAAGGGTGCCACCTGCTATTCAAGTCTTTCCTGACTCTCATCCTTTAGTACTTTCTCCTTCTTGAAATGACTTTGTTTATATTCTATATTTGCTTACTTGAATACATGTTATATTCCCCCAGTAGAAAGAAGGGAGGGTAGAGATTGTTTATCTGTTTTTTTGAAACCCAGGGTCTAGTGTAGTGCCCCTCATACATAGTAAGTACTTAATAAAAGCTTTAGAAATTGAACTGAATTGACTCCCGGATCGTTTAACCATACCCTTGGAAGTGCTAAGGTCCAGGAGTGTATAAATTGTGTTATCATCAAGAATCCTAGGATTCTATAGGATGCTACTCTGGGGGTTCCCTGAAAGAAACAATGGTCATGGGGGGTATATTAAGTTACATTTTAAAAAAATCAACTCCAGGCTCTACCATAACACTATGTTAGTGCTGGAGCTAGAGGTGCAAAGGCTTAAAAATGTAGAAAGGTTCTACAACTACTAAAAACTGGAAAACCAGTGACCTAGGGGTATTGGCCTAAATTATACAATATACACAGCATGGATCCCTGCCAGTGTTATTCCCTGCAACAGAGTGCTCTCTCTTACCCCCAGGCTGAAACTGAAGCTGCTGAAGCACAGTGAAAGGATTTGGCAACAGGAGCATACATATTACTAACTAGATGAAATTTCATTTCGTATTAACCTTGGGTTTTGGAAATTGTACTACTCTCCAAGCTGGTAGCATATTAAAAGACCAAATTAAAAGAATAAGTAATAAAAATAACCAAGAAATAATAATGAACACAACATTTGTATCCGTGGCATTGTGCTAAGCATCATATAAAGCAAGTTGAATGAACACAATCTCTTAAAACAGATGACAATGGGACAGCTAGGTAACACAGTGGATATGGAGTCTGGAGGACTTGGGTTCATATCTGACCTCAGAATCTTCCTAGCAATATGACCCTAGGCAAGTCACTTAACCCTGTTTGCCTAGGCTTGTCATTCTGTCTTAGAGTTGTTACTGAAACAGAAAGTAAGGATTAAAAAAAAATTAAAACAGATGACAGTGATATGGCTAGATGGATAGTTATTTTGCTAAATGAGCAAAAATACTGCATGTAAATCACATTTTTGAGGTAAATTGAATCATATTTTAGGTTATTGGAAAGTGTACTAGTTAAAAGGATTCATTGCTAGATTTCTTTAACATGAAGAATTCCTTTGAGCGGTTAGTACCCTCTAATTTGTTTTATAAGCCTGATTCTTAAAATAGTATGTATGTATGTATGTGTTCTGATAGCATGTAGCAATATAATACCCCAAAGATTAGCACTGTGACTAAATATAATTTATGCTACTTATTACAAAAATAGTTAGAGGGAATTTGAGTTCGAATGCTGGCTCTAAAGTTTACTATCTATCTGATGTTATCAAATCACTTAACCTCCCTGAG
Organism: Monodelphis domestica; assembly: GCF_027887165.1. Lineage (NCBI taxonomy): Eukaryota > Metazoa > Chordata > Mammalia > Didelphimorphia > Didelphidae > Monodelphis > Monodelphis domestica. The sequence goes on along the minus strand of NC_077233.1, from coordinate 135,095,608 downwards.
CCCCAGTTTCCATATCCTTAAAGGTACTAGATTAGGAACTCTAAGGTTCTTTTGTTCTCTAATGATATTAAGGCTAAAATGTCAGTAGAGTGATCCTGTGACCTTTAAGCAATCTCCCTTCCCTTCCCCACTTTAATCTGCCTTTCTTCCCAACTTAATAATAACTCATATTAAAGAATGCTTTTAAGAGTTACAAAACATTAAATAGTGATTCTGTGGCATAGATCCCTCAAGTTTTAAATCTTGGAATTGTCTTTGACAATTGTCTTCCCTTTCACATCCAATCAATTGCCAGGCCCTGGAAAGTCTACTTCACAATTACTCTTGCATTTGTCTCTTCCCCATTTACTGTACCACTACACATATTGGGTCACTGCCAATGGTCTTGACTTTTGTCTTGTCACTGGACTTCGATGACTGGAAGAAAGAGTGAGGCTGATGAATGTGCAACTTTGCCTCAATTAATTCGCTGGAAAGTCAAGATATCACCCAATGATGATGTCATTGTTCCTCTTTGAAAAGAAAGAACCAACAGCTGGCATAAGCCCTTATCAATTCTCATCTGGTCTATTGTGGTAGCCTCTCAACTCTCCTGTTTTCAGTCTCTTTGCTATCTGGTTCATTTGTCACAGAGCTGCCAAAATAATGTTTCTAATACATAGATCTGAGCATGCAGTTCTCCTTCTGAAAACTGTTAGTGGTTCTGTATTGCTATATAAGGTTAAAATATAAACTTCTTAGCTTGACATTTAAATCTAGCCCCAATATTCAAGTCTTATTTCACTCTACTCCTTGTTATACACTCTATGCTTCAGCTAAACTGGAGTAATTACTTAATCCTGCCCTGTATTCTCCTGCCTTTTTACCTACATTCAAGCCATCTATATTTCCTTAATCAGTGCATTCAGTGCCTGGAATGAACTCTATCATCATAATCACCTGATTAACTCTTCCTTCTTCTCCTTCCAAGATCAGGGCAGGTGCTACCTTTTCCATGAAATCTTCCCCTATCTACATCTCCTATCCCTTTCCCCCCCTCTAACTGATAGCAAGCTCTCCTTCTTCATCCTTCCTCCTCATTACTAATTTGTCTGGAGATCTTTATTCAGCCTCATTTTATTTTTATGTGTGTATGTGGTAAACTTAATATTAAACTGTAAACTCCTTGAGGGTAGGGGTTGTGTGATTTTTAAATCTTTTTATACCTAGGACCTAGGCATGAAACATAGTAGGCTTTAAATATTTGGTGAATAAATGAAAAGATCTAGTTCAGGTACTCATCATCAAATGTCTGGATTATTTCAGTAGCCTGTGTGGGTTTGTCTGACTCAATTCTCTGCCCATTCCACTCCATTCTCCATTCAACCCTGCAAATAATTTTCCTAAAGTACATATCTAATCATGTTCCCCCTTCCCCACCTAATAAACTCCAGTGGATCCCTGTTGCTTCCAAGATCAAATACAAAATGCTCCACTGTTTATAACCTAGCTCCCTCCTACATTTCTAGTCGTTTTACCTCCCTGTCACATATTCTTTGATCCAATGACACTGACCTCCTGGCTGTTCCATGAACAAGACACTTTATCTCTTGGCTCTGGACATTTTCTTTGGTTATACCCCTATGCCTAAAATGCTCTCCTTTTTTTTCCAACTACTGACCTCTCAGGCTTCCTTTAAGTCCTAATTAAAATTCCATCTTTTACTGGAAGCCTTCTTCAACATCTCTTAATTCTAGTGCCTTCCCTCTCTTAATTATTTCCCATTTTCTGTATATAGTTTGCTTTATATATATTATATACACACACATATATATGTTTGCATATTGTCTCTGTCATTAGATGATAAATTCCTTGAGGACAAGGACTGTTTTTTGCCTTTTTCTTTTTGTATAACTAGTGCTCAGCACATTCCCTAGTATATAGCAGGTACTTAATAAATGTTTATCGATTGATTGAGAAAGCAGATAGGAGTAAGACAATCAGGTACGTGGAAGGCTATGAGTAGACTTGTCTTGATTGAATATGATAATGAACAGTAAGCTAGGCTGATTGTGGTGATTACAGAGCAGACCTTAGAGTCAGAGAGAGCTGGGTTTGAATTCTGACTTTGATATATATGCTGTCATAGACAATGTGAGTTAGGAGGGGTAAGCCACTTAAATGTTCAATGTTTCAGGCAGTTCTCTAAAGGTTAAATTCTGGATGAGTTTCCTCTCTGAATTAGGGGAGAGAATTCTATGCTGAAAGTTTCCAATATCAATGAAATCAGATTAGGAAAAAAAGGAAAAGAAACTGGGGCATCTAGGTGGCTCAGTAGATTGAGAGCCAGGTCCAGAGATGGGAGGTGCTGGTTTCAAATGTGACTTCTGACATTTCCTAGCTGTGTGACCCTGGGCAAGTCACTTAACCCCAATTGCCTGGCCCTTACTTTCCAGTATTGATTCTAAGATGGAAGGTAAAAGTTTAAAAAGGAAAAAAAAGAGGAAAAGAAAGGTAGGTCAACCTGATGAAATATCCCTAACTTAAAAAGCAGCTTAGAGAAAAGTTATGGCAATTTTTCATGGCTCTTTGATACTTTTCTGCCTTGGAAGAGGCCTGATTAAACTTAATTAACATTCCCCTGAACCCTTACATAAGTCCATTAGTAAAATGTTTTCTTGATTTTATAAATGGGTGAGCTGTGTCAGAGGCTAATGAAGTCACATCTAAGTAGTGGGTTAGAAATGAAAAGACGGGTCTCCAGTCTTAACCACGATATATCTTTATGCAATTTCATGGATACCTTTTAATTTTATTCAGACTCGTGATTTCATTGGTGTTGGGAAGTTTATGAGGAAACTTCCTTTACCAATGCAGAGCTGCAGATTATCGAGGCAGAGTGTTTCCTGGCTGTAACTTTCTAAGAGTCTTACAGCTTTTAGATGCCAGAAGGCTAGGTCTTCCTGACCCCAAGAGCAGCTTTCACTATATCCCATGCTCAGCTCAGTGCACCCTTTACGATTTTCAAAATGTCATATCTTACAGGATGCTTAGGAAAGCCATGGAAAGGGCAGCGGGGACTATAGAAAGTGACATTGCAGAGAATATAGGCTTTAGTCAAAATACCTGGCTTTGCCATTTATTGGCTCTGTGACCTTGGGCAGTTACTTCTCCTCTCTGGCCTTTCAATACCCTCAGTAATAAAATGAGGAGACTGGACTAGAATCATCTCCACCGTCCCTTCCCAGGCTGTACCATCTAGGATCCGTGACGGAGTAAGTGTGGCTAGTTAAAGGTGTAGCTGATGATTGGGACCTAGATGGGGACTAGAATAAAAGGCAAATGAACAAGGCTTCCCTTGCTTCTGTCTGCTCGACACAGACAAGGTGCATTGTATACAAACCTGGAATGTCCTTCTCAACTATCCTGGAACTTTTTTTTGATCTTAATGTTTCGTAATGGTTTGTTTTAAGCCAGGCCCTAGGAGAGAGAACGAAAGCTCCAAGATCATCACATCGACCTCTTTCCTCAGGATCAGGGCAGGAGGCTGGTGAATGTCAAGAGGGTATGTGAAGAGGGTGCTGAGGAGGAAACAGTGGTGCCGCAGGTTGGGCAGTTGAGATCCCCAGGCCGACATAATTACTGTTTTTGAAAATCAAATGAGACCGAGTAGCCCTCCCGGGCTTGCGGTTCCCAGACTGTCAGCGTGATTTAGCGCCTTGTGTACTGAGGGAAATTCGGGGCGAAACGGAGGAGAGGAGGGCGAGGGCGAGCGGGGGAGGGGAGGGGAGGGAAGAGGAGGGCGGGGGCCGCCGTTACCACAGCTGCTTTGACTCCAGCCTCGTTTCTCTTGATTAATCCATCCCATCTCCAAGCTGGAGTACAATGTCGTCCCGCAGCCTGCAGGTGTCTCCCCACGGAGCAGGCGGCGGTAGCGCATCCCCTACCCTGGCATGTGCCTCCAGCTAGCAGATGTTCGTTCGTTCATTCGCTCGCTCCTTCACTCGCTCCCTCTTCATTCTCGCGGCCAGACAGCCAGAGCTCCTCTGATCCCCTTGTCCTCCTTCTCCCCATTTTGCACCCCCTCCCTGAAGGCTCTGCTCCGGTCCCTCACGTCCCAGCCGGGTGGAAGGAAGCCCCTCCTGGACTGGCTCTCTCGCGTTCCTCTCGCCGCCGCCTTGCGAGCGCCCCAAGTTGAGAGGAAGATGGGGACCCGGCTGCAGCATTTGCAGAGCCGCTCCAGCAACAGATTGGAAGAGACGGAGAGTTTCCGCCGAGGAGAAACTGGCTGCTGAAGGGCGCGTGACAAGGCTCGGAGAACTTCTCCTCGCCCACACCCGCCCGCCCATCCGCACCCACCGGCTCCCTCGCCCCCAGCCCCGGCTTCCTTCGGGCTCGCTTGCTCCTTTCCCCGCGAGGAGGGCGGAGAGGCATGAAGACTAGCCGCCGGTGCCGAGCCCTGCTGGCCGTGTGTCTGAACCTGCTGGCTCTTCTCTTCTCCACCACTGCCTTCCTCACCACGCACTGGTGCCAGGGGACCCAGCGGGTGCCCAAGCCCAACTGTGGCCGCGACAAGAAGACGAACTGCCTCAACTACAGCGGTAACAGCACGGCCAACGACACGGCCGGCTCCCACGGGGTGCATTACAGCTGGGAGACCGGCGACGACCGCTTCCTCTTCAGGTATTTCCACACGGGCATCTGGTACTCCTGTGAGGAAAACCTCAGTGGACTTGGTAAGTGGCCGCGGGCTCCTCGTTCTCCTCTCCTCCCTCTTCTCCTCCCCGGCCTCCGGTGGCCCTGGGTAGAGGCGACCGCGATCATGGTTTGGCCTCACTGACCAGAGCGCGAAGGTGTTCCTCTCCTCCCGGGAACCCCGTGCGGTGTCCGTGAGACCATTTAGAACGAACGATCCAAGGGTTCCCCGGGAACGTTCCACGCGTTAGAACATTCAGCCTTTGGGAATGTTCCACGGGTTAGAATGTTTCTGTGTGTCACGGATTAGAAGGCTGGGCGCGCGCCGACCCGTAGGGCAACCTGTTCTTGGTCGGGAGGGCCAAGAAGCTTGCCGTCTCTGGGCTCCTTGACCTGTCCTCTGCCAGTTGTGCGTCCCTTCCAAGCGAGCCCTAGGAAAGGAGCACCTGGCCTGACCCTCCTATGCCAGGGCTGCTCCTGGGGGCTCCTACACTTTCCTCCCCAACCCCCAACAAAAAGAGGCCAAAGGGGTTCCGTTTTAGCGGGTACAGAGTGGGGCTGGCACTTTGGGTCCCTCCCTGACTGATAGTTTTAGGTTATGAGTACAGTTGGGGTTAACTGGAGTCCTGGCACTTCCGAACTGGGAGCATTGCGTAAATCCCCACCGAAACAAGCTACAAACAAGTATGTATGTGTATGCTTGGGGGCAAGTGGGGTGCAGAGAACTCTGTCAAGAGGATAGGCAGGGCCTTGAGGAACTAAGATATTGATGAAGTCAAGGAATAGTAGGAACAGAATTCCAATAAAATATGCAGAGAAGTCATTGCAACAGAAACAGATAAAATTACTCAAAACAAAATTCTTACTGATTAAAAAAAATGTACTTTTCAGGAGGTAAAATATGGGCACCGACCCAGGAAGCTTATTGTGGTTGGCTCCTCTCCTTCTACATCTTTGAGTGCTCTTCTCCTGGCCACAAAGGGAAGTACGAGTGTTACAAAGCTCAAGTACAAGGCTCTAGCAAAAGCTAGAAGTGTCTGGGTGAGAGATGGCCTCTGGCAAAGGCCCTTGGGAAGGCAGCAGGCATATCTATAAATTGAGGCCTGTGTACCTTGAGAGCTTTTTTTTTTTTTTTTTTGTTAATGCTGGGTTGTAATATCAGGCCCTGAGTGATGATCAGAGAGGGTGATGCATCTGGAGTGAATTGACAGCAACTCTTCCCCCCCCCCCCCCCCATGGTTAAATATAATTTCATATGATTTTGGTTCTGCAGGGCAATATGATTATGCCTGTGCATATTCAAGTGATGGTAGAAGTGGATATCCTTAGAGTCTTTGGCAAGCCCCATTGTGTTAATATGAGCCTTCTTTTTGGGGAAGAGCAAAATACTGCTTGTTGGGCTAGTTGAAAGGGCAGAGTGAAGGTTCAAAGTACTTCAGTCCAGGAAATGCCTGACAGCTTGTACTTAGGATAAGATCAGATTTTTTTTTTCTTTCTTGGAGGCTTTCTAGTTTAGCTTATCTTTCACACAAAGTATAACTTTTTAAAGTTATTCTTTCTGTTGCTTATAAACATGCTGATTCTTTCTACATTGTATTTTTGCCAGAGATAAGCTTTTAGTTATCGATAAAGATTGATTTGATCTCTAACTTCTGATGGTACCTTTTCTATATTTTAGTTCTATTTTAGACTTCAGTTCTGGAAGCACCTTTAGACCAAAGCTGTAATCTTACAGATAAGGAACCTGAAAATCAGAGAGGAGACCACTCTGCCCAAAGTCATGTAAATAAACTTTTAGTGTTAGTATTAGGATCCAGATCTTCTGAGATATCATGGAGCACTGAAAAGAACATTAGATTTGGATTTAGATGAACTGGATTTGAATTCTTACCTCTAAGACCCTTTCCAGACTAAATCCCACAATGTTGTGATTTCCAGTCCATTACTCATTCCACTAAATCACCACGAAATTAATTAATTGCTTTTAATAACTTCACAAGTCACAACCCTAACCACCCATATAAAAAATTTCATACCTTGACACTTGGAAAATCATTACCCTTTTGGCCCATAAACCATTCTTCCCCTTGAAGAAAGCATTTCTGAGTTCTTGAATAAGACCCAGAAATTGCCATTAGTTCCCATTCCCACATTCCTTCTACCTCTTGCACATGAATACTTCCCTCCCCGTCTTTCCCCCATCTACCAAGAACCACTCTGACAGCTAGAATCAGGGCTCCCACTACTACTCTTCATGTACTTTTCTCAACCAAGACTTTTTAGCTGTTGCTTCAGAAGGGAAGGGAGATTTTTTTTATTAGTTTGGGGCCTTTGGTTCAGTTCTCAGGAATTCTTCCTTTCTACACTAGTCTCACCTCCAGGAAGCCTGGATTAAGACAGTTTGGGAGTGAGGAGGCAGGAAGATGGGTTAGGTGGGGTGAGGGAAGTACACTAATGTAAGGTGACATATGAAGAGAGGGCTGTTCGGAGGAGCTAAATCAGAGATGACTAAATGTGGCGTGGTAGTTAGGACCTGCACTGTAATCATATCTATGCCTCTTACTACATGGGTAACCTTGGATAATTCATCTCATCTCTGGACCAAAATTTCCTTATCTGCATATAAGGGGATTGGACTAGATATCATCTAAGGACCCTTTTAACCCTGTATCTGATGATTTATATTTGGGACCAAAATAGACAACAAAACAACAAATGGAAGACTGTTTAAGGCCTGGAATTTTTTTGGGGGGGTATAAACTGGTTGTCTAAAAAGATATTTTGATAACTACATTTTAATATAATTACTTTTCTTTGTAATCCTTTGTTTTTTATTTTACACATTTAAAAATATTCTGAGAAGGGATCCATAGGCCAAAAAGGAGTTCAGTACACAAAAGAAGGTTAAGCACCCTTGATTTAGGGTAATTCCTATTGTGTATAAATAAATAACCTTCTTTTTAGTTCTATGGCAAACTCTGGGTTATGATCAGCACTTATTACCATGATTTTTATTATTTTAAAATATAATCTTTTTCATTGCCCATGATAATTTACCACTGTGATGATATGCTATTGGATGCATGTCTGAATGGATTGACTATTTGGATAAATCAAGTTGACTATTTGGATAAATCAAATAAGCTTTAGATCCTTTCTTTTTTCTCTTAGTCATCAGGACATGAAATACTTACCTCACAGGAAAAATGCAATTTTCCTTCTTGGGGCTTGGAACATGGTGATCAGCCAGTCACTCATGAAGCCTTTGGTACTCTTGCATGTGCTTGCTGATGAGTGAGGCCAAATTCTGTCAGTCTCACTACACTTCAATTAAAAGCAGAGATTTTTGGTGTATCTTTACCTCTTCTTTGTTTTGTGACCCATAAGAAAAATAACCGCCTCCTCCATCAACATCTGACCCTTATAGGAAGATAATTAAAGGTAAACTTCTCTGTCTGCATTAAAAGAAAAGGGAACATTTCTTTTTCATTTACTCTTTTTCCTCACAGTTTCTGTGAACCATACCAACACAGACCATAACCTGTCCCTCTTAGAGAAGAACATACTGCAAACATTCCTGCTTCAAATCCCCAACCAGAAACTTTGGGCCTGTAAAAACTTCTCTCTATCACAGTCATTCACAGTGAAATCTAACAAGTCCCTTTTCCCACACTAATAGCCCACAGGGCTCACAAAGAAAACTATAGTCCTTTCCCAAAACAGATACACTTTCACCAAGCCTAGCACAAAGGAACCTTTTCTCTCTCCTCTGTGAAGGAACATCATCCTCCCTCAAAATACAGAAAAGAAATCATGTCCTACACACACACACACACACACACACACACACACACACACACAAAACAGCACAGTCTTCAGTCCAGATTCTGTCTGCTTAGAGTTGGTATCCTGAATTTGGGAAATAGGAAGCCTAGGCTTTACTTTTGATTTTCCCCATTATTTTGTTTTGTGACCATCCCATTCCCCATCTCCCAGCAAGTTTACATTTATTCATTAGTCAACAAGGCAGCCCTAGTTAGTGGGAAATGCCCTGGATTAGAGACTGAGGACAGAGGTTTGAATCCTGTTTACAATCTGTGTGACTGTGGGCAAGTCATTCATCTTTTGTTTTCCTATTTTTAACATGATTGAGTTAGATAAGATAATGTTTGAGACCCCTTCTAATTCTAAATCTTTGCTTCTGTAAAATATATATATTAAGGCTTCTTGTGTACCTGGCACTAAAGACATTAAAGAAATGTAAGACATAACCTTTTCCATCAAGAGCTTATAATCAAGAGAGAAAATGATACATAAACACATATACAATGCCCACATATAATATATATATATATATGAAACTTGTATGACAATGCAAAGCACTGTACTATTATGCATAAAATTATTGTTAAGACAAAGTACTAGCTATAGGAATGCAGAAATATTGGGAAGCCCAGAACTGTAAGTCTACAAGGTACCTCAGAGGTCAGAAAGTCCTTCTATATGTCTGAAAAGTCCTTCTTCAGCTTCTATTTGAAGACTTCCAGTGATAGAGAATTCCTTCTGTTCCAGGTCAGCCTGCTGCATTTTGGGTAATTTTAATTATCAGGAAGGTCTTTTTCCTTATATAAATTTGAAACCCATGTCCTTGCACCAATTGCTCTTAATTTTGTTCTTTGGGGTTAACTTTCACATGACAACCCTTCAAGTACTTGAAGACAGTGATCACATCCTTTCAGTCTTTTTCCTTTCCAGACTCAACATTCAACTGTTTCCTGTATAGCATATTCTCCAGTTATTCAGCTATCTTGGTAGCTTTCTTCCAGTTGCATTCTAGCTTGTCATTATTTTTCCTAAATATCGGAACTGAATATTTGGTTTGACCAGATCAGAGTATAATTCCCTAGTTCTAGATACTCTGTCTCTATTGATCAATGTATGTTAAATTCAGGAAGAACTATTCTTATCCGGGTTTTCAATATCTGACCACTCCTCCTCATCTCCTTTGCTGGCTCATCATCCTGTGGATATACTTCACATGTCTGTCTTGGACCATCTCTGTCTATCCTCTCTTGGATATCCTCTTTCAGTAGCTCCCATGTAGGTAACACAAGTCTATGTTTCCAGACTTAGTCTCTCTTCTGAGCTCCAGTCCCACATTACCAAATGACTAATGGACATTTCTAACTATATGCCCAGAGGCATCTCGGACTCAACATTGTCTAAAACATCTTACTTACCCCTTTACTGAATTTCCTTATTTCTGCCTAGAGAATAATTCTTCTAGTCCCCCAGGTTGTGCTGCCTAGGTATTATAGTCAATCTATGGCCAAATCTTGCTGTTTTTACCTTTTATAAACTTCTCTCACATTTGACTAATTATCTCTATTCAATTAACACCTTAATTTAGCCTCACAATCACCCTTTGCCTGGACTTTTGGACTCCTTACTAAATTCAAATCTGGCTTCAGACACTTAACTATCTGTAGGACCCTGGGCAAATCACTCTTTGCTCTGTTCCTTATCTGTATAATGAGCTGAAGAAGAAAATGGTAAACAACTCTAGGATCTTTGCCAAGAAAACCCCACATGGACTCACAAAGGGTTGGATATGACTAAAAATTACTCATGTGCATATGTATCCATTGTATATGTATGTGTGTCTATGTGTGTGTGTATACTACCTTTAAGGAATGTAAGCACCTTGAGAGAAAGGACTACCACATTTAGACTGCCATTTTAACTAAACTTCCACTCATTGTTTCTGGTTCTGTTCTCTCAATTCATCTATATAACCCTTCAAATACTTGTAGCCAGTTCTCATGCCTTCCCCTTAGTCTTTCTTGTCTTCTCTTGGCTAAACATTTCCCAGTTCTTTCAACCCATTCATTGTGGTCCAATAGGAGGACAAAAGATTGGGTAAGTTAAGTGGTAGTGAAGGTGGGGTAAAGGGTTATATTGAATTTCAGATAGCATCCTAGCACATTAAAGTTTGGGTATCATCTTTTAGCTCAGCAGTGTCCAAAGAGCCTCTAGGGAATTGTGACTCCATTACCAAAGGGCCACAGTCTCAAAGGACATGTGATCAACCAGTCAGAGGGTGAGAAAATAGATTATATACCATTTTCTCCAGTGGTAGTCAATCTTGAGACTTTTCTCTAAGACAGCCACACCTACATTGTCTCCCAATATTCCTCTATATTTCCTCTTTCCTCCAGTGTCTAAGTTCCCAACTCTCTTCTTAGGGCAGATATAACTTGACTACTACTAGGGTACCCATAGCAGGAGCCATGCAAGTACCATTAGGAAAGTAAATCCTCAATTATACCTATTTCCTGTTCTATAAATCATTGACTAGTTGTGGCAAGTGCCCTCTAAAGGCAAAATTTTTCTCTCCAATGAAGTCTCATCCTACCACCTCTATTCCACCACTGTATGCCTTTCCATTTTGGGTGGAACCAGGGGAGCTTCAGAATGAGTGCTGTTTTTAAGGGATGTTTAAGGGGAAGAAACTTACTACAGTGCTCAAGAGTGAGTTGTGACTATATCTCAGTTCTTATTATATTATCTTTCCCATCACAACCTACCCCAACCTGCTGAATTGCCAGGAAGGGTTATACAATCCTTCCATTTATCCAGTTTCACTACCCTACTGTCACTATTGACTCCTTTTTCTCCTTCAGTCAGTTGCCAGAACTTTTGCTTACATCTGGGCTTGTCTTTCTGTTCATACCAGCCACAACCCTAGTTGAAGCCTTCATCATCTTTTCCCTGGACTATTGCAGTGACCTCCTATCTCAAGTCTCTTCTCTCCAAACCATCCTCTATAGGATGCTAAACTAATTTTCCTAAAGTATATGTCTGGTCATTTCATTCATGAAATTCCAATAACTTTATTGATTTGATGATAAAAAATTATTTCATATTAACATCATCCATTTTACTTTTTAATTTTTGCATACATTTATAATGTACATGATTTTTAGTACATTAAATTAGTAGTGCTAATTTAATTTAGAAATAAGCAAATATACATATTGGGAGGTTGTACTCAAATTTTAACTTTCATCAATAGGGATATGATCATATATGTTTAGAAGCTATTGTTCTAGGTAATGTGAAGCAATTGTAGATTTTTTAGCATAATGAGATAGGAATATTAATTTGGCTACAGCTATTCATGTCCTCAATGTCACTAGAGGTATAAGACCATATGATGGCCAAAGGTGTCCACCATTGGCACAGACTGTCCTGAATAGAATCCAAATAGAAGAGAGATTCATTATAGATGGATAAGTTTGTACCTAATATTGTGTTAATTTTGTTAAATCCTGGAATACTCCAGTGCATACTCAGTGAGATCCACTGATATTCCAAATCAAAGGGCCTAAATGGTTCATGCTGGAAAAGTCAGGTGGATGAAGAATGCTTATTCACTAGATTATGACAAATAGTTGGATGGGCAGTCCACTGATTTAGTCTATCAATACATATATTTTAGTCAGACAATGAAGATGACCTTCAAATGAATGAAGATAAGAGCAGGATGGATTGCATTTGGGAAATTGTGTAGTACTTTCAGGAATTTCATGCTGCTCCCTAACATAAAAGCCCATCTTTTTAATACCAGTCATCTCTTCGTGATGCTATGTAGCTACAAATAATAGAGTGCCATTATCTCTGAAGAATCAAAATTTCTATGACCTAAAGAACAATGGGGAGATGCTTGGCAGGTATAAATGGCCTCTTACAGATTACCAAAGATGCCTTGTTTTGAAAAGGTGCATTAAAGGCAGCATTAAGAAAATATATGGTTGGAAAAGGAGATGGCTTCATCCTATGGTAGGAATAAGAACCTAGAAAATGTCAAAAAATGCAGAGGAAGGCCTCTAACAAGTAAGTAGATCTTCTAGAAGGATTTTGGGAAGGATAAATTCCTTGAGGGCAAAGACTATTTCCTTATTTTTTTGGTATCCCCAGCACTTAGCCCAGTGCCTGCCACATAGTAGGCTCTTTTAAAATGTTTGTTGAATTATGATAAGGACAAGAACTGCATAGGAAGATATGAGTGATTTGCATCGATAAAGGAAGTAACCACCATAATGAGACCATTGATTCACAGAAGTATCAGTCATCTCCTTGTTGTTGTAAGATGGATTTAAGTTGTGAAAGACCTGACTTAGTAGGCATCAAGGTATAAAATGATAAGAAATCTGGATTAGTGTGTTGATAGTAGGAGTAGATGAATGGATGGGAGATACATTTTAAAGGAAAATCAACCAACTTGTAATGACTGTTTGAATAAAGGGCTATGATATAGCCAGCTCAAGATGATTTGTAGCTTTGACCTTCTATTAATAATTCAAACTTTGGGAAAAGGTGTGGTGCCTTTGAAAGAGGTAGGAAAGTTGGGAGAGGAAACTGGTTTGGAGGAAGGTGACAAGGAGTTCATTTTCCTTTCTCTATGAATTGCTTTATCAGTAAAATGGGAAAAGTAACATCTAATACTATTTTCATTCTACTCTTATGAGGATAAATACTTGTAATTAGGTTTTTTTACTCTCAGTCTTCAGGTACCCAACTACCTATTTGTTATATAGTAAATGAAATTTTTAGAATAGTACTTAATGCTACCCCTTTTTTCCCCACTCTCCATCCCAATCTGTATTTAATACCTAATATGTTTAAGTACTATGGACAGCAGCACTTAAGGGATGGTGAATAATCCTGCTTATTGAATTTTCTCATTCAAGGAAAAAACTCACCACCTTTCTTGCTGCCATCACTAAAAGAGCACTATAGGATTTCTTCCTATTTTCTTTGATAAATATAGCTTTTTGGTCCAACAAATTAGTCTACAGTGCATTTATATGTATAAAACATTGCTAAGACAATCTTAATTGCTAAGGATGGGGAAGTGGAATGCAGGTGTACCCCTGTTAAAACAAACCTATTATTCAAATCTAGATAAAAAGATCAATATTCTCTGCAAAAGGGTTAATGGTTTGGTTTTAAAAAATATAGCTTGTATTCCTGAAGTTCCAAATTTTCAAGTGCACAGAGGACAGGAGAATTGGGTTCTAGTCCTGGTTCTAACTTAGCAACTATGATCATGGGCAAATCAGTTAACCACTCTGGGCTTTTAAAAAAATTTACATCTGAAAAATGAGTGGGCTGTATAAGCTTATCTTTCAGCTCTGATACTCTACAACTTCAGAGAATTGTCAGCAACATATCTTTGTGCAATGTGAGGTGAGCCTCTATTCTACACATAATGCAGTGGATTTCCATGGACTCTTTCTCTTATATTCTTTCTTTTCTCTACCTTCTTTTGTTCTGATCTTAATGATAGCTGTTTAGTGGGAAGATATAAGTGGAGCTGGAGGAGTGAGAGTGCCAGAATTACCCATTAAATATAATAATTTTAAAAAATTCTGTGGGATATAGGAATGATTGCAATCTTGGCACTGTTGTATAAAAAAAAAAAAAGAAAGAAAACCCCCAAACCCTCCAAGTTTGCTCGTAGGACCATCCTAGGAATCAGAAAATCAAAGAGTCCTTTCCCCAAGGTCATTTTTTTCTAGCCCTAATTTCTTCTCGCCAATGAGCTTAAACCCATTCTTTTTCCAAAATGCTACAAATGACGTATGCTCATTATTCAGGCATTTAGACCTGGTGATTAATTAATTTGCAGGAGGTTTATGACTTTTAAAAATTTGTATATCTTGAAAGAGACAAGAAAAATGAGAAATGAGATTGTTTGGTGGACTTTGTAGTTTATGATTGCAGGTCTTGGGGTTTTCTTGTGACCATCCAAAATTTCAAAAGTACTTATAGACTGTAAAACACTAAGAAATATAGAAGTATAAATTGATTCGAGGATCAACAATTGGAGAACTTGTTTCCAAAGGCTGGAGGATTTCTTCCCTGGGATTAAGTTTCAAGAAATTTCAAAGAATAAACTAAGAAACATCAGAAAGGACAGAACAAAGCTAGTCTTTCAGGAAAGCGAATCTTTTCTTTTCCTAAATGGGTATATCATTGTTTTTTGTTTAAAACTCTTACTTTTTATCTTTGTAACAACTCTAAGACAGAAAGGGATTAGGTAGCAAATGGGATTAGGTAATTTATCCATGGTCACCCAGCTAGGAAGTATCTGAGGTCATATTTGAACTCAGGTCCTCCTTACTCCAGGCTTGATACTCTCTCTGATGTGCCACCTATCTGCCTCTGGTCATTGTTTTTAAGGGATGATTTGAGGGGCATCAGGATAATACTTCTCCTGTGGGTCACAGGGTTTAGAGATGAAGTAACCTCAGAGATCATCTAGTCAAACCTCCCCATTTAATTATTTTTTTTAATTCTCAAATATTTTTGACATGGAGCAATGATCACTAATGAAAACAATTATAAAAACCATTGCATTAATAATTTATCCAAATTTCTTAACTGATCTTCATAGCATATTACTTTTCTTCCTATTTTTTTTTCTGGAAGTCTTTAAGGGAAGGTGGATGTCATTTTGCTGGTAGGCAATAGATCACTATTCAGTAAAGACTAGGTGATGTCTAAAATTCTGAAAAACTTGAGATCCTAGATTCTGTGATTCAGAGTGTATCTCCTGGCCACTTTTAGTATTATTCTTTTCTCTTCAAAGTCTTCCAGAGCTGTGAGGGTGAAAAGCATCAGATAATCAAGTTGTGAAGGACCTGATTTGTCCTATGGTTTCTTTGCTTTTCTGGTGATGCTACTGATTGAAATGAATGTGTTATGCTTCTTTTGATAGTGGAAATTCTATCATTAGTGTTAATATTTCTTCATTTCCATCCCCATGGAACCAGAAACCAAGTTTTTCTATCAGGATCCCTGCCTAGAATCCTTTCTTGAGTAGTTTGACAAAGTCTAGATTTATTGACCTTTACAGCATGCAGCAGGTCATACCTTCTAATTTATTTTTATTTTTTAAAAAGCTCTTACCTTCTGTCTTAGAATTGATACTAAGTATTGGTACCAAGGCAGAATATTGGTAAGGGCTAGGCAGTTGGTTTGCATTTCTCTAATCAGGAGGGATTTAGACACTTTCTTCATATGATTTTGATAGTTTTGATTTCTTCATCTGAAAACTTCCTATTCATATCCCTTGATAATTTTATCAATTGGGGAATTATTTGATTTCTTATAAACTTGACTTAATTCTTTGTATATTTGAGAAATCAGACCTTGGTCAGATAATTTTGTCATAATTTTTTTTCTCAGTATGTTGCTTCCTTTCTAATTTTGGTTGCATTGGTTTTGTTTGCACAAAACCTTTTAATTTAACATAATAAATTTTTTTTCATTTTATATCTTGTAATGTTCTCTGTTTCTTCCTTGGTCTTAAATTCTTTCTTTCCCCATGACAGTTATACTATTCCACATTTGCCTAATTTACTTTATTATTTATTATTATATTAGATAATTATTAATTAATAATATCACTCTTTATGTTTAAATTTATGTTTAAATCGTATACCCATTTTGAACTTGTCTTGGTATAGGGTATGAGATATTGATTTAAACCTAATTTTTGCCATTCTGTTTTCCAATTTTCCAGCAGTTTTTGTCAAATAGTGGGTGCTTAGTCCCAAAGCTGGGATATTTGGGTTTATTGAACCCAAGATTGCTGAGGTTATTTACTCCAGGTCTAGGCAGTTGGAGTTAAATGACTTGCCCAAAGTCACAGAGCTGGAAGCATCAGAGGCCAGATTTGTGAGTATACCTTTTTATTCAGACTTAACTAGATTCATATTGATGTAATTTTTTAGGGGTTTAAAAAGCCAAAATGAAACTAAGGTGATATAAAATGTAAATTATTGTATTTAAAGGATGTTTGTTAGGGTGGAGCTGAGTCAGAATAACAGAACATAGTTAGAGCATACATACGATGTTTGATAAAGAATGAATGGCAAGAATTCATTTATTTTTTTTTAAACTTTCCCTCTTACTCATTGGTGCAGTTAAGAATTCATTGGGCCCTAGACTAATGGAGCATAAATCTAGAAAGGGAGGAGTGTGTGTGTGTGTGTGTGTGTGTGTGTAGTTGAATATGAGGTATAGTACTTGAATTTCTGGAAATTAATACAGGAGTTTGGGCTATGTCCCTCAGGAGAAAGATTAGCTCCTCGTTTGGCTTGCTAAATCCATTTGGCTCCATGCTTATTTCATGTTCCCTGAATACATCAAGGTAGCTATGTTGCTTAGGCAAATTGCTTTTCAAACAATAGGTGTTTTCTGTTCTAAGCAGGTAGTCGGACAAAAAGGGAAGCATATGACAGTTTTCTAATCATTAAATTCAAATGAAAAACCATTGCTAAAAGACAAGAGTTGGGAACTCCAAGTGCCTTCTAGGAAATGAATTCCTAGTTTGAAGCCGAAAAGCCAGATCACTGGTGGAGGAAGGTTAGTTCATTTTCACAGTGCTAAAAGCATTCTATCTCCACCAACCCCACTTTGTCTTCTGTGCATTTGGTGCTGTTTGTCAGTACTGATTTACGCTCTTTGGAACTGTGACCCTGAGGCTGCCCTCTTCGGAATGGTGAAGAGATGTCCCCTCTCTTTTTCCTTAGCTGTTTCCCGGGCAGAATGGTAGCCAACAGCAGGCAGACTCACAGTTACTCCAGGGAGATGGCTCATAGTGTGTTGGCTCAACAAACTGAAGACTTGAAAAGGACAATACAACCAAGGGGAAGCTTTGCCAAGCCTGAAATCAAACCTCCATAGCCTCAGGAGAGCGGTTAGACAATACAGTAGATTCTCAAATAGCTGAGACAAGTCCTGAACATCAAACAGCGCCATTGCCTAAACCCATGTCTGAGGGTATGTTTGCACATCCCTATAGAGGCAGTGTATGTAAGAGAAAGCTTGTTCTGGTATAGGGGAGAGGCTGAGGGCGGGGCGGTGTTCCAAATCATACTCCTTATCCAATCTCATTGGTGCAAATTGCATTGTTTGACCTGCCATGCAGTTTTTCAGTCTGGTTCTAAACTCAGTTGCTAGCTTAAATTTGAATTACATATTAGATGTTTTAAGTTGCAGCAGCTGCCACAAAGCCAAAATATACTGGTGTGTAATTTGACTTGGATTTTTTTTTTTTGAGGAATACCAAAGACTATCTCCTTACTGAAGGAGCATTAAGAAAAACAAACTTATGACAGCCCAGAGCAGGAAGATTTCCAATAAAACAATTGTACAGAGTGGATTGCACAGGACATGCATGATATGGCTTTACTTTTGGGGCTCTAATTAAAAACTCTTATGGTATCCATTAGCCTTCGGGAAGACCTTTTAGGAGGAAAGCTACCTCTCAAAGAAAAGTGAGTCTTTGAAAATGTTAGCTTGTGAAGCTTAATATTTTGAAGAAGTCACTTCAGTCTCAAAATTCTGTGTATGAATGGCTCAAAGAGAACAGAATATAGTCATTGAGTAAAATCGTCTCCAGTATTCAGGGTGACACCAAATGGAATAACCCTGGCAACTGGAGATAGTATCAATGACTATACAGAAAAACTTATAACTGAATTCCCAAAGTTCCAGTTCTGAGGTGAGTCCTCGTGGTTTTTGAGATGGGAGGAATTTCTTCACACATCTCAGCTATGGCACCAACCAGTAGTGGTGGTGGCTCCAAGAAAATTAGCCTCAAGCTCATTGCTGACCCTGCCAATGTAGCTCAGGTGGTCATGGCAGGTTTGACTGTGGCTTCAGCAGTGCCAGCAACAATTGGCACAAAACTGA
Source organism: Monodelphis domestica (assembly GCF_027887165.1). Taxonomy (NCBI): domain Eukaryota; kingdom Metazoa; phylum Chordata; class Mammalia; order Didelphimorphia; family Didelphidae; genus Monodelphis; species Monodelphis domestica. Next base: position 135,077,164 of record NC_077233.1, on the reverse strand, counting down.
CCAGTCTCAGGGTCAAAGTACTGCTAGAGCTACTGCTGGGGTTGAGTGTGGGGAACAAACAATTAGGTGTTGTAAGAATGGTCATGAGCAAACATGCCAATAATTAATGCTGGTACCAGGTCTAATGGTCTATGTCTACATGGGTCATTGGTTATCTAACTATTATGTACCCTAGTGGTTTTTCAGGTAAACATAAAAGAGACTGATTTTAATTTTTTTTCCAGCCAGATATTTGTTGTGATGAAGTGGAATTTTGATGCCAACAATAGGTAGTATGTTAGCTTTCAGCATGTCTACCTTCTTATTGGTTTCCACTTGAAAGTCATCTGCATCTTTATATCCTAAAATTGATGCTTTAAAGGCCCATTTTCCTTTTTAGGGAAGGAGAATTTGGAGTCACTCAAGGAATCTTGTCTGGGTTTCTTTGATCTTTACCAGTTACCATATAATATACACAATTCTTTTTAAGAGTCATGTTTCATTTATGATTGTATAGGTCATTGTGATGAAATGCTTTGTAAAGCTTAAAATGAGTTATGCAAATGTTATTGCCTACCCTCAAGGATCCATACCTCATTTTGCAGAACCTAACAATATTAGAGAGTTGGAACTTCCAGAATGACAAATCTGGTCCCAATCTATTACAAAAACCCTTAAAAAAAGAATTTGTTCTTCCAGTAGTGTATTCATCTTTCATGGAGATGACAAGAATCTTCCATGAAACATGAAGGTCAGAATAGGGATGTACATCTTAAGGTTGCCTCAGGACATCTGCCCTTCTGTTAATGATGGTGTGAGTTCACCTAGTTATTCATTTCAGAATATTTGCAAGTCACCTGATTTGTCAGATTGAAATCTTCTTGAAGATGATTTCTCCAAGCTGAAGAATATGCCCTGGTGATGGGCCCATGAGTCCCTCCGCTTGCTTGATGATGCCTGAAATGACTTTAGCAGGGATGGAGCAGAGCCTTTCATTTCATTTCACATGGAGAGAAAAGGCTTGAAATATGTAAAATTTTGTGAGGGTTAACACACTGACAAATTTGCACATAGCCAATATGTTATGATCCTTTTCCAAGAGTAAGACTGGTAAGGGGAAGGATTGGAAATGAATTTAAAGCTACTAAAATACCTGAAGATATGAGACAGGAGAAAAGGAAAGGCAAGTTGTAAAGGAGACAAACTTCTACTTCATGGTTTTGCCATGGGTCAGACCTGGATCCTGAATAGAATATAAGAGTTTCAGAGAGTTTCATATTTTTTAATACTAACAATTTGTAAAAATTTCAGTTTAGTTCTCACTTTTCTTAAAATTATCCTGTGATGTGGTTTTCTGAGTGGTAATCTTATCCCCATTTTACAAAGGAGGTAACCAAATCTTAGAGAGGCTAAGGGACTTGTGCTACAGATCTGCCCCTCATCCATCTTATTTGTTTCTATTGATGACATCACTATCCTCCTAGTCACACAGGTTTGAAACCTCTCATCCATGATTCTTCCTTATGCCTTAACTCCAAAGTATATCCTACCTCCATAATATTTTTCATATAATATTTTATATTTCCTGATTACAAGTAAAAACCATTTTTAATGTTTATTTGTTAAAATTGAATACCAAATTCTCTTCCTCCCTCTTGTCTCCCCTTCCTGAGAGAGTAAGCAATTTGATAAAGATTATACTTTTGTGATCATGCAAAACACATTTCCATATTGGTCATGTTGTGAAGAAGACACATATAAGAGAAAATTCATGAAGAAAATAAAGGGAAAAATAATATGCTTCCCTCTCCATAGTTCTTTCTCTGGAGGGATAGCATTTTTTCTTCATGAATCTTTTGGAATTGTCTTGGATCACTGTATTGCTCAGAATGTCTAAGTCATTCACATCTGATCATCATGTAATTTTGTTGTTAGTGTGTACAATGTTCTCCTGTTTCTGCTCACTTTACTTTGCATCAGTTCATGTACCTCTTTCCAGGTTTTTCTGAAGTCAATATGCTCATTGTTTATTATAATACAATACTATTACATTGCAGTCATATACCACAGCTTGTTCATCCATTCCTCAACTGATGGACAACATTCCAGTTTTCAATTCTTTGCCATCACATAAAGAACAGCTATAAATATTTTTGTACAAATAGATTCTTTCCCCTTTTGTTGGATTTCCTTGGGATTCAGACCTAGTAGTAGTATTGCTAGATCAAAGGGTATGATAGCCTTTTGGATAGTTCCAAATTGCTCTCCAGAATGGTTGTATCAGTTCATAATTCCATGAAGAGTGCGTTTGTGTCTCAGTTTTCCCATATACCCCCAACATTTATCATTTTCCTTTTCTTTCATATTATTCAGATAGGTGTCAGATGGCACTTCAAAATTGTTTTAATTTGTATTTCTCTAATCAATAGTGATTTGGAGGACTTTTTCATATGACTCTAAATAGCTTCGATTTCTTCATCTGAATACTGCCTGTTCATATCATTTGACCATTTATCAATTCTACCCATTTATAATGCTATAACTTGTTTCCTCTTCTCTACTTTCTTTGCAGCCATATGAATTCAGTGTGGCATAGTGCAAATAATGCACTCCAAGTGACCTGGATCCCAGAGAGACCTTAGTTTGCTTCAGCTAAAGCAGAGTAGATTCTGTTCCACCTCTTATTTTAACTCTGTGTATCTTTCTTTTTCAAGGGTGTTTTCTTGTAAACAACACATTGGTAGATTCTGTTTTTTTTAGTTCATTCTACTGTCCTTTTGTTTTATAAGAGAATTCATCCCATTTACATTCACAGTTATAATTTATAACTATGTATTTTCCTCTTTTATGTTCTTATTTTTCTTTTTTTAACCCCTTCTTTAAGAATTTGTTTTGCTTTTGACCACTTCCCTTAATATCCATTTCCTCTTATTCCCTTCCTCTTCTTCTAACCTCTTTTCCTCTTACTTCCTTGCTGGGTAGGATAAATATTTGCACCCCATCTTGTGTATGTGTATTCTTGAGGGACCTCAGTTTGAATCCTGCCTCTTTACATTACTACCTTTTTTGACCTGGGGCTAATCATTTCTCATTAAGCCTAAGTTTCCATACATGTAAAATGGAAATGATAATCTCTATAGTATTTGTCTTATAGAGTTGTGAATATCAAATGAATCAGTCAATTAACAACTATTTATTAAGTACCTACTATGTGTCAAGCACTGTGCTAAGTGCTGGGAATACAAATACAATGAATGGAACAATCTTTATTTGCAAGGAGCTTATAAATGACATAATGTATGTGAAGTGCTTTGCAAACTTTCAAGGAAGATATAATGAGGAAATATGATCAAAAGAAATGACATTTGCATCATGCTTTAAGGTATATTCCAAGGCTCTTTCTTGACCTTCTTTTCTTCTTTTATCATATTCTCTCTTGGTTGTCTCAGAATTCATGGGTTTAATTATCATCAGAGGACCCTCAGAGCTATATATCTAGTCCTTCTATATGCTGTAGTTTCTCTTATTAGCTGTACTCATCATGAACTATCTGTTGTATATTTCAAATAAGATGTCCCATAATCACCTCAAATTCAACATATCCAAGACCTCATTTAGTAGCTAAGTGGTGCAGTGGATAGAGTGCTGGGCTTGGAATCAGGAAGACCTGAGTTCAAATGTAACTTCAGATATTTACTAGCTGTGTGACTCTGGGAAAGTCACTTAATCCCTCATACTCAGGTTTCTTCTATAAAATGGAGAGAGTAATAGCACATAACTCCCAGGGTTGTTGTGAAGATAAAGTGAGAAAGCAGCATTTGTAAAGCACTTATCAGGGTGCCTGGCACATAGAAATAATACATTCTTCTTCCCTCCTTTACTCTTTTCCTCTCTTCCTCCCTCTCTCTTCTTTTTTCTCTTCTCTCATTCCCTTCTTCTTTTCTTCCTCCCCAATTCCAAACCCATACATCTTCCATATTTCCATTGAGATGTAATGTGGAAGTATCCCAGAGAGATGTAAGATATTTTAACCCACCTAGGAATTCCACAAGGCCAATTAAGCACCAAACCCTTTGGTTATGAAACAAAGTTTATTTTAACAAAAAGGGATAAGGGGAACTTCCTGGTAGTTATGACCCTGACACTGTTCAAGCTACCTCCACCTGACTCCTAAGTCTCCTGCTTAAGGAGAGCCTTCTGTTCTTCTTTAGGCCTTACCTGCAACTCCTTATGCTATCTAAAACCTTTTCCCATGCTATCTGACTTAACCCTAATCTTCCCACTAGTAATTAATAAAGAAAGAAAGGGAAAAATCTCTGAGTTTGGCTTCTGTACTAAGTAACTTAAAGTTATAGGTGGAAAGCTTTGAATTACCTTAGCCAGTAGGAATCCAGATGATTACTGGACTCAGGGAATTTAGGTTTCTCCAAGTAAACCTGGTACATGGATGCCAAAGATTCTCTCCATGAAAATCCTGGCTGTTTAGGGAGAATCTCTTCAAGCAAAACTCTTCCTTTCACTTGGAATTGTAGGCAGAGACAAAAACCTACTCCCAGATCAGATAAAATCCAAGAAGGAAGTGAAGTTCAGTTATTTTACAGTTTTAGACTCCCATAATTCCTTGCTACCCCAATCCTTTTCCAGGGCTTATCTTAAAATTCCCTTCTTTCCCTTCTTTCCATTAACCCTAGAAAACCAGACCATCCCTAACTATATTCCTATAGAGGGAGCCACTATCCTTATAGTTACTCAGGTTCACAACCTTAGAGTCATCATTGATTCCTCTTCACTCTTCATATTCTATCAGTTGTCAAGTATTGTCAACTCTATCTCCATGACAACTGTCACATTCACTTTTTCCTTTCCATATATGCCCCATAAGATAGGGGCATATAGCCCCTATCTTAGTTCAAATCCTCATCATTTCTTTCCTGGACAATTGTTTCCTATTGCTCCTTTTGCCTCAAGTCTTTTCCCTCTCCAATCCATCCTCCACATGGCTAACAAAATGATATTCCTAAAACACAAGTTTAGCAATATCACTCCCCTTCCCCGTGCATTCCCTATTACCCCTGCAATAAAAGAAAACATTTTGGCATTAAAAATTCTTCCCAAATCTAGCATATTTTCCCCTTATATATTATTCCCTTCCACACAATTTGTGTTCCAAATACACTAACTGCTTGTTTTACATATGAAACCTTCCATCTTTCATCTTTGCCTTTGCATAGACTGTCATTTAAACCTAGGAATGAATTCCTTCCTGACTGCCTCTAAAAATCCCTAACTGCCTTCAAAGCTCAGTTCAGGTGCTCCCTCCTACATGAGAACTTTCCTTATTCTTATAGTTGCTTGGGCCCTCTAAAATTACTTAGTATTCACTTACATGTATATGTATTGTTTTCTCCAATAGAATGTTAGCTCCTTGAGGGCAGGAATTGTTTCATTTTTTTGACTTGTCATCTGAGAACTTTGTTCAATACTTGGCATATACTAACTGTCTACTTAATAAATACTTATCAACCAATTATCTAACAAGTTGATACACTGCTCTAAGTGAAATCTTCCTAATGCATTACCCTGATCATGTTACTTCTTTTCCCAAAAACATCCAATGACACCTTATTACCTACTATGTAAAGTCTTGTTCTTAGCATTTGAGGCTCTGTATAACCCAACCATCCTAATTTTCCAGTTTTATCTCAAACTGATTACTTCTGTGTCTCAATCAATTGAACTACTCTTTGTCTGTCAATCCTCTTCTGACTTGTTTCTGTCTTCATGCCTTTACACACACCTTTCCTCAAAGAGTTCATGATACTTTATCTGGATATCTTCTTTGCCATCATCACATTCTGAATAATAGCATTGTTACTTGTATTCATGCCTTATTCCTTCTATTAGATTGTAAACTCCCTGAAGACAGAGTCTATGTCTTCTATCATCTTTATATACTCAGGTTCTCGTGTGCTGTCTTACCTGGAGTCGGTACATACTGTTTACTGAATGGAATTACTCATCATCACTAACATAATAAATGGTAGAGCTGGGTTAAGGTTACTGAAATCAGTTCTGACTACAAGGCAAATACTTTCCCATTATACCCTGTTGATATTTAGCAGAGACAAAGCAAAGAACTAAATGGTTTAATCTTCTCTTGTTAGAACTCTGTAGTAATTCACACAACTAATGCTTATTAAATACCCACTATTGGTAAGGTGCTGTCCAAGGTCCCGAGAATACAAAGATGAAAGTTGACAATTCCTGTTTTTAAGAAGCTTATAGTGTGATGGGGGAGTAGTGGTACACATCTGTAATCCCTGCTTCTGGGAGCAGATGAAGTTTGTAGATCACTTGAATTCAGGAGTTTTGAGCTACAATAGGACAAAAAAGGCAGCTGGTTGTCTATGCTAAGTCTGGCACTGATATGTTCCCCCAAGAGTCCCTAGAAGCTGAGACCCACCAGACTGTGAGATGGGAGATCCTATTGAAGGAGGAAAAGAAGCTTAAAGTCTAATCAGTGAAGATAACATAAACACAAACAATTATGATGCAAAGTAGAATATGATAGAAGCACAAGGGAAATATAGTTAAGGAGCTCAAAGGAGGGAAAAGTCACTCCACAGTCGTGTTATAGAGGAAAGAGGATAGGGTTTTGAGGCAGGTTTAGGGTCAAATCTCAATTCAGAAACTTATTTTTATGACCCTGGGCAAGTCATTTAACATCTTTAGGTCTCAGTATCTTTATATGTGAAATAAATAGGTTGCTTGAGATCCCATCTAGATGTAATTATTATCATTCCATGACTCTCTCTTATGAAATATAGGGTTTAGGGAAAACTTCATAGAAAGTAGTTTCTGACCTAAGTTTTAAAGAAAGAAAAACTTCAGTAGACGAGATGAGTGTGTTTTATGTATGGGAGATAACTACACTGAACAAGATAGAGCAGGAGGAGATTGTGGGGGCAGCTTGAAGATACTGACTAGAATTAAAAAAGTGTGAATAGAAACAAAATAAGGCAAATTGGAAAGGTAGATTGGAAATATATTGTGGAGAATGTCAAATGCCAGACTGAGCCTGTATTTTACTTTAAAGTCATTGGAAACCATCAAAGATTTTTTAGCAGGAGTGTAATATGATCTGACCCATTTATTATTTTTTAGCTAGGTGAATTGGCCAGGGGAGAGGCTAGAGATAGGGAGACTAGTTAGGGAACCATTGTAATCATTTAGGTAAAACGTGATGAGAACCTACCTATACTAGGGTGATGACTGAATGAGTAGATAGGATGGGAGAAATACCATGGAAGTGGGATCAATGGGACTTCATAATTGATCAGATGTTGGAGGTGATGGAGGAAGAGTTAAAAAAAAAACAACCCTTACCTTTCCTCTTAGGATCGATATAGGGATCAGTTCTAAGGCAGAAGGGTGGTAAGGTCTAGGCATTTGGTGTTAAGTGATTTGCCCAGGTTCACATTGCTGGGAAGTATCTGAAGTTAGTCTGAGCCATAAGACCTGAATTTTATTCACATTTTATCCATTCTTCTCCAGGGCCAAGCATTCCATTTTGTAGTTTTTCCTTTTGATTTTTACCATGAAAATAAATAGATTTTTTGGTTCTGTTCATTTGACTTCACATTAATTCATGTGTCTTCCCCTGCTGCTTTGGATTCTTCATATTTATTTCTTACATTAGAATGCAACAATATTCCATTACATTAATTTAAAATAATTTGTTACCCATTCTCTAACTGATAGGTATTTACTTGGTTCTAAGTCTTTGCTACCATAAATACAGCTGTTATGAAGCCTTTCACTCTATATAGAAAGGGTGAATCCACCAATGACTATTTCTCTACAAGATTAACTAGGGTTATTCCCAAAGAGTTATCTTACACAGTAATGAGCTCCCATCTCTGGAAATAGTCAAGAAAAGGTTGGTTAACTCTATTTCAGGGCTTTTGGATAGGAGTTCTGCTTTGGGTAGGAAGGTCTAATAATATGTGACTCATGATCAATTGGCAAGATTAGTGCCTCATGAAATGCCTGAGATTGTGAATTCCACAGGGGTTCTTGGAGTCAGTTACCATACCAGATACCTGGGTATCTAGCTGTTCTCTGAGGGAGAGAGTGACTGATAGAGGGAAGATTTTTCAGGGCATATGGACCTCTCTCTGCCTATCTCTTGGTTATATGAATAATTAAGGGAGAGTTTTTTGTATTTTAAATAAATAAATACTAGTATGATATGGCAGAAAAAACACAAAGGGTCAACTAGGGAGTACAAGGGATAGAGTATTAGGCATGGAGTTGAAAGGTCCTGGGTTCAAATCTGTCCTTATACACTTCCTAGGTGTGTCATCCTGAGAAAGTCACTTAAACCAATTGCCTAGTGTGAATCTTAAAAACTACTCAGACTGTACTTTAGAAGATTTTAATTAGCTATTTCCTTATTGTAACAATGGAGATTCTTGGTCTAACAGAATTAGGAATGTCTTGGGAACTTTTAAAATTACTCCACCCTAATTAGACATACTTTAGGGGAAGACAAAGTTGTAAACTCCTGATTGAACAATGAAGGTACTTAATTCATACCTTAGAGTGAAGCTAGGACTTTAAGCTAAGTATTTTTAGATCTAATACAAAAGGGCATAAAGTACCTATAAAGATTAAATTAATCACAAAAAAGTTCAAGTAACTCACAAAGGGTGAGCTTAACAAAGAAGTGTGAAGTACTCAGAAGATATGATCTAACTAGAGAAGATGAGAACTAAAGAGTGGTGAGTACTAAGAATGGGCAGTCCTGGAAAAAAGTGTCTACTGTGATTGGTAGGCATGAAAATTTAGGGGAGGTGACATAAAAGAAAATTTCTTTAAAAGGAGGGGTAAAAAGTCAGTTCAGGCAATTCAGTTTGGAGGAGAATTGAGTTCTGAACTCAGTTCAGGAGATGGAGTTCAGTGGAGGACTGGAACCCAGCTTGGAGATGGTCTCATGGTATGTGATAAGACTGACACCCTTTCCTTTAGACTCAAGAAGGCCACTTTGGCCAAGACCTTTAACTACTGCCTGGCTCAGCCTGAGCCAGAGCAGTTTAAATTAATTCTCTCTCTCTCCTTCTCTCTAAATTAAAATCTCCATAATTCCCAGCTGACTTGGGTATTTTATTATTTGGGAATTTTCCCTGGCGACCAAATTATTTAGATTTAAGTCAAAACACTAAAATTATCCTTACACTAGTGCTTAGTGTTCTTCTGTCTTAGATTGAAAATAAGACAAAAGGTAAGAATTTAAAAAAAGAACAGGAGACCCGGAGATTCCTGGTTCTGATACCGAGTGACCCTGGGAAAGTAATTTATACTCTCCATGTCTATATGTTGCCCTTTGTAAAGTAGGCAAATAGTACATGTATTTTTATTCTTACAATTTTTTTGAGGATTAAAAGGTCATTAGTTTGGAGTTAGAAGATGGAAAGGCTTTTAAAAAAATATCACAGTTAATAAACTGTAGAGATAGGATTTGAACCCAGGTCCTCTAACTCAAAATTCATCATTTTTTTCTTCTAAAACTTGCCATGATCATGTGTGCAATGCACTTTGTAAATAAAAAGTGATGTATATATGGGAATTGCTACTGTTTTTATACTGAATTCATCTTCTGATGCTTTGTGTTAATATAGAGATGATAATTCTAATGATAATAGCAGCTATTATTTATATATAGCACTTTAAGGTTTGCAAAATACTTTATAAAAATTTCATTTTATCTTCACAACAACATTGAGGGTATAGGTGCTGTTATTATTCTCATTTTATAGATGATGAAACTGAGGCATACAAAGGTTAAGTGACTTGCCCAGGGTTACCCAGTAAGTATTTGAAGCTGGCTTTGAACTTGTCTTCCTGACTTCAGGTCCAGTGCTCTATCTATTATGCCACCTAGCTAGAAAGGGCCCAGGGATGGGAGTGTGGGAGCACGGATGAATAAATTGTTGTTCAAGGACCAGCTTAGTTGAATTGAGTTGAAAGGAGAAATTTACCACCAGAAGACTGGCTACTAGGCGATGAAGTTTTTGACTATAGCAATCCATGAATATCATCTTTGGAAGTGTGGAAGAGATATGACCCATATTCATTGAAGGATTATCCTCATGGATAGAATTGTATTTCTTCTTAAGCATTATTTTGATTATTATTACTTATTTCACAGAATTGTTGTGAGACTCAAGAGAGACAAGGTGTGTGAAAGTCTATGATACAGATGTGAACTGTTAATAATTAAAATTATACATGAAGAATCTGTGACTGGGAAGTTCTAGTGAGGGGATTATCTCCACTATCACAGATCTCAACCTGTATCATTTAGTAAGTCTTAAAGAATTGCTTGAGGTGCTTAAGTTAAATGACTAGCACAGAATCACATAGTTTATCATTGGTGTTACTGGATTAGATGAGATGACCTTCAAGGTACCTTTTAACCCTGATTCTGTGATTTTACATGAGGTTCAAGACCCAGTCGATGTTTTTCAGGACTCTTTTGTTGTGTTTTCAGAAGTAGTCATTCCATTTTCAGTGTTTTGATAAATGACACCTGAGATTCTCCCCCACCTAGCAATCATCACGGGAATATTATCCTCTTGGGCTAAGATGTAGAAGATCAAAGGATTTTTATTCTGGTCCTTGCTCGTCTATTACTTCTCAGCTTGAGCTAGGTCAGCTCCCTTCACTTATCCATGCCTCAGTGTCTCTGACAATAAGACAAAGATAATCATAACTACTCTCTCTGGATCTCCTAGGGCTGTTTCAAGGATTAATGAGATAATCTTTGCAAATTAATCTGGGCTTCTGGAGACAGGCAATATACCCTGTAAGGTACAGTAATATCATTATCTCACTGGATGCTGTGAAGGTGAACCTGTAAATAATTAGACAATATTCACCAAACATAAAGCATTATGCTTATTATTATGAATAATGACAATAACAGTGAGTAATTGATAATGGCATGGACAACACCAGATAGCAGGGCAGGAAATCACTTTCACTGCCATAGAAACATTTGGTAAATCCCAATTTATTGCCACTACTTTCTCTGGCTATTACTGTAAGGACAATGTGGAGTTGCTTCAGGCTATGCTAATCTGTGTATGATGTTTTTGTTCAGGTTCAGGGTAACCATGGAGACTGAAGTTTGTCTTTTCTTTGCACTTGGAGCTGTTTCCATACACAATCCTGCCACATACATTGTCACACACACACATACACACACACACACACAGGTACTCACTCCTACTTCTCACTAATCTAGCTTCTCTGATCTTTGAAAGAGGTAATTGATGGTGACTTATTCAGAAGGGAAAAGGACTTTTTATATATGTGGTGTTTTAAAGGGATGACTCTTTGATGCAAGCTAAGACCTTGTTATTAGTAGAAAATAATTTGTGAAATTTTGGGTGGGTGGCTATGGGGGAAGAATAACTATTTCAAGCTGTCTCATCAAAACAGCTTCCTACTCTTTCTGGGGCTGATTACAAAGAGATGGAGATGATTTGCTTTGTTGGGTATCAGTTTCCCTCTTTTTGTGGGCGACAGTTTCTGGTAACTGATTTAAACCAACACAACATTGATTAAATTTTAAGTATTATCTGTGCCTGAGACAACAGGTAACAAACTAGTGTGGAATAATTGGAAAAGATACACTGGACTAGAAAGTCAGCAGACCAAGATTCAGAGAGGCTTAGGGAACTCATCCTCAAGACTTGTTCCTTCTCCTGCCTTCTCTTTGTCCACTGATGGCCCCAATGTCCTGTCTGGTCACTTAGACGTGGAATGTTAGAATCATCTTTGCCTGTTCCCTCTCTTTCACATTCTCCATATCCAGTAATTTGCCAAGACCTGACTCAGCCCCTCTTTAGCTATATGACCTTGGACAAGTCACTTCATTTTTTTCTGGACCTCTATTTGTTTATTTTTCAAAGGAAGGAATTGGATAAGATGTTCTTTCTGATTCTTGCCAGCTCCAGCATTTTAGAACTCTATAATTCTAAAAGAACATGTAAAAGACCTTGAAACAAAATGTTGACTGAACAATAAGATACTGTCTGAACAATAATTCAATTAAAAAGCTATTATGTGGCAGCCATGAGTGTTGTTAGTACTTCAAATTATAAATACTTTCTAACAATTTAAAATCAAATTCGGCCCCACTAGACCTCAGCTTCCCAACTACTGGCTCTTACTATAATAGTTTAAAACATTTATATGTTTGTCTTAAAATAGCAAGATAGTCTACATATAAAAACACTTGATGAACATTATTTCATTTAGTGCTTATAACAACCTTGTGAGATAGGTAGTATAAGTTTTTTGTAAGTTGAAAACTGAGATACAGAGAGATTGCAACTTACTGAAGGTAATTTGCAGAGATAGAACATGAAGGCAGGTTATTTGGCTTCCAGAACAATGTTTTCTATTACATTCTTATACCTTTAAAATATGATATGTTCATTCTTAGGATAAAATAAATGATCAGCATTACAATGAGGTATAGCTAAGACCTTTGTTGTGACATTCTTGTCAGTGTGGATTGTATTTAATTTTCAAGGGCAACTGGAAGACACTAGGGGATATTCATCTTCCAAATAAATTCTCTTCTGCAAAGATTTACTAATCAGATACTCTATGTAGACAGTGGGGAAATAAAGCCCCAAACAAGATAGACCCTGTACTAAGGAGCTTGCACATTGTACTTGAGATGGGGTGGTAGAGGTTGTATGTAATGGTCAGTTGAGGGAGAAGGCTTTAACAAATAGATAATCAAGGAAAAGTATGAAAGAAGTAATGCTTGAGCTGAGTCTTGAAGGAAGAGTCATCAAGAAACATTTATTAAGTACCTGCTGGATTCCAGGTACCTTCTAAGTTCTGGGGATACAAAGGATGGCAAAAAAATTAGTCACTGCCTTCAAAGAACACTCAGTCTAGTGGGAAAGGCAATGTGTAGACAACTATGTATAAACATGATGGAGAGATGATAAACTAGATAATCTCAGAGGGAAACAGTAAGATTAGGGAGGACTGGGGATTATTTCTTGTAGAAGATAAGGCTTTCTTGAAGGAAGTCAGAGAAACTAGGAGGTGGAGATGAGAAAGAAGAAAGTTCCAGGCTCCAGGGGGCAACCAGTGAAAATGCACAGAAGTGCAGGGATAGAGCTCAAGGAACTGCAAGGAGGTCAGTGTCACTGGATCACAGATAGTGGAGTGGAAAAGGATGGGGAAGGAGTAAATTGCAAGAATACTAAGAAAAGGCAGAAATGGGCCAGATTATGAAGGGCATGCAAAAAGCCAAATAGAGGAGTTTACATTTGATTGTGGAGGTAATGGGCAGCCACTAGAGTTTGGTAAATAGGGAGGTAACATAGTTAAACCTGGGTGTTAGCCAACATTTATTTTTGTTGTTCAGTCATATTCAGTTGTGTCTTACTCTTTGTGACCCAGTTGGGCTTTTCCTTGTAGTACCCAAAATTTTATCCAATAAATAATATGAGGCTATTTCCTATGAAAAAAACATAGTTTATTGATAGGGCATGCTCTCTATTGACAACAGATAGATCCTTTGCCTTCCTCTTACCCAAAATACACTCTATAAACCCTGACTTTCTCTTATGAGGAGGTGTGTCCTCTTTCTGATTGTCCTGGCAGTTCATCATTTGAACCTCTCCTGGCAGTCCCCATTGGTGGATATTTCAAAGGAGGATGTGGACTTGGAGATCTCAACTCCTTTCCCATTACTTCATCACTGGGGAGGTGGATCTTTACCAAGTTAGGGAAATCCTGCTTTCAAATGTCTCAGAGAGGGTGTTCTTGTTTAAAGATAAAAAAGCAGATGTCTTCACTCCTGCCTCTAAACAAAAGACAAAAGGATCCATGCCAGTGAGATGCCTGGAGACCTGGGAGCAAACTAACTGGGAGCTTGGAAGCAGGCTGATCATCAAAACTTAAGTTTAAAAAAGGTTTAAGATATAAATATCACTAATAAATAATACCATTTAATATTAAATTTAATCACTTGGCAAAGATAACGAAGTGGTATACTCCAGCTCATTTTACAGATTAAACACCTACTGTGTACCAGGTACTGTGCTGGGTACTGGGGATTAAAAAAAAAAGACAAGAGATAGTGCCTGCCCTAAAGAACTCATAATCTAATAGGAGGAATAACATGCAAACAACTATGTAAATCAAACTAAACATAGGATAAATAGGAAATAAACACAGGAAAGGCATTAGAGTTAAGAGGAATGGGGAAGGTCTCCTATAGACAAAGGCATTTTAGGGAGTCCAATTATTCTTAAATTTTCTCTTCTCCCTCTATTTTCCAGATCTATCACCTTGTTGGTGAGATATTTTATGTTCTCTTCTAATTTCTTGGTGTTTTGGCTTTGCTTTATTAGTTCTTGCTTTAAAGCCTGGTTTTCTTTTACAGTTTGGTCAAACTGGTTTTGTAGATGCATGAATTTCTTTTGCATTATTTCCCACTTTTCCTCCCAGAAGGCTTCCATCTTTTTGGTCATTTCTGATTCAAATTCTTCATGGGTTTGTGGAGAGTTTCCATTTCCTTTGGAAGATTTTGGAGCATTTTCTTGTATATCTTCTTCTATCTGCTCTGTATTTTGTATTTTGGCTCCATAGAATGTGTCCAAAGTCGTCCCTTTCTTCTTATTTTTCTTGGTATTTTGGGGCTTCTGTGCTTCTGTGGAGTTTGCCATCTCTGAATGTGGAGGATTAACTTTTCTTATCACTGTCTGGTGTTCAGAGGCTTTAGTCCTGGGCAGATTGTCGGTTCTATGAGCTTTCCATGGGTTAAACTGAATATGCCTCACTGGAACTGGAATGGAAGGGTCGGACCACGAGGCCACACTCTCCCCCTGGCTCTCTGGGTCTGGTTGCTTTCCGGAAGTTGCCTTCAGAATTGCTGGCCGTGAGGCTGTTTTGTCGGCCTGCGGGGGGATGGGCTGCAGCTTCCCCAAGCTCCGAGGGCAGGGACTTTCACTGAGACTTGGATAGCAGGATCCAGCCCATGAGGCTGTCTTGCCTGCCCTGAGGGTTGCTGTTGTTTCGACCCTGCTCTCTGCAGCGGGAGCTCCAGGCAGTGACTTTCACTGGGACTTGGATAGAAGGCCCTGAGGGTTGTTGTTCCGAGGACCCTGCTCTCTGAGCCAGGCCGGGCTGCGGCTTCCCGGAGCCTTGGACTCTGCGCTCCTACCCCTGAGGTCCGAGTGATCTCTGGTTCTGGCTTTTGAGGGGAGCTGTACCTTTTGATCTGGGTCTAGGTCCAGGAGGAGGGTTCCCAGGGTCTGTGCTGTTGATCGTTTTGAATTTCGGCACCTTAGGAGCTTATAGTTTGAGATCAGTCGGGAAGGGTTTTCCGGAGATCTGAACTTTAGCTTTCTCTAAGCCGCCATCTTAACCGGAAGTGAGACAAAGGCATTTTAACTGGGATTTGGGGGAAACCAGGAGGGAATGAGGAGAGAAAGCATTTCATACATGGTAACTAGTTACTGAAGTTGCCTGGGAGATGGAGTATCTTGTGAGAAGAATAGCAAGGAGACTAGAGTTACTGAATTGAAGAGTATGTGAGCAGAGTATGTGAAGCATAAGAAAACTACCAATGCAGTGGAGTAGGTAGTCTAGGTTGTGAAGGGCTTTGAACACCAAACAGAGGATTTTCCATTTGATTTGGGAGGCAATAATGAGCTACTGGAGTTTATTGAGAAAAAGGTCAAATCTGTGCTTTAGGAAGATTAATTTGGCAGCTGAGCAGAGTGGGCTGCAGTGAGGAGACACTTATGGCAGAAAGACCAACCAATAGACTCTTACAAAAGTCTGGGCATGAGTACCAGAGTTCTTGTAGTTTTGAAGGAGAGGAGGAGGCATATCAGAGAAATGCTGCAAAGGTGAGATCAAGAGGCCTTGGCAACAGATTGGATATGGGAGGTGTGGGATAATGAGGAATGAAGGATGACATCTATAATGTGACTACAGCAGGTCCCATCAGGACTATGACCTTTTTCTTCTTTCTTAAATTAAAACCAAATCTTGGATACCATGTCACTTCGAACTCTGAGCTTTTAGACCATTAAAATCCCCAGATCATTTTATTTAAATGATATTTTTTATTGTGGGCTTGTTAAATATCAGCAATATAGACATTTTAATATAAAAAGAATGACAGAAAAAGTAGATTGTATATGAAATTGAAAACTTCTGGTATTTACAGTTCTCCCAATCCCACCCTCCTATATATATCATGACCTTTTTTAGTTATATACTTCAAATTTAAAAAATAGATTTTGTTGACATCTTTTCAATTCATGTTGCTTAGATTTCTCCAAGAATCCCTTCCTCCTTCTTTTCCTAGATACATGTTATAGAGACATTTAAGTGACAATTTGGATAGTGTTGGACCTGGAGTCAGGAAGACATATATTCAAATTTGGCCTCAGACACTTTATGATTTTGGGCAGTCATTTAACCTCTGCTTGCCTTAGTTTTTTCCCTAGTCATATCTGACTCCTTGTGACCCTGTTTGGGGATTTTTTTAAGTTCATTTATTCAGTTAATTAAGAATATTTTTCCATGTCCTTTCCCTCTCCTCCTCCTCCTCCCTCCCATAGTCAATGAGCAATTCCACTTTGTTTTACATGTGTCATTGATCAAGATCTATTTCCATATTATTAGTATTTGCACCAGGGAGAGTCTATATTCCTAATGATATCCCTATTGAACCATGTGATCAAGCAGTTGTTTTTCTTCTGCATTTCTACTCCCACAGTTCTTTCTCTGGATGTGGATCTTGTTTTTTCTCATAATCTGGGTATTTCTTGGCAGAGATACTAGAGTGGTTTGCTATTTCCTTCTTCAGCTCATTTTTGTCATCTGTAAAATGGAGATAATGGCAACATGTACCTTGAATAGTTGTGAAGATCAAATAAAATTATATTTGTAAAGCACTTATCATAATGCTTGGCACATATTAGGTGCTATATAAATGCTTGTTCCCAGTAGTTTTCAATGAAGAAATCAAAGCTACCTAGAGTCATATGAAAAAAATCACTATTGATTAGAAAAATGCAAATTAAAACAACTCTGAGATATTACTTCATACCTATCAGATTAGCTAATATGACTGAAAAAGAAAATGACAAATATTGGAGGGGATGTGGGAATCAATTGGACACTAATACATAGTTGGTAAAACTGTGAACTGATACAACCATTATGGAAAGCAATATCAAATTAGGTCATCAAACTATCGATATTTTTTGAATCAGCAATACCTTCCTAAGTCTGTCTCCCAAAGTGATCAGAGATAAGGGAAATGTATACACTTACACAAAAATATTTTTATCAGCAAAGAATTGGAAACAGCAGGATTGTCTATTACTTAAGTCTGAAAAAGTTGTGGTATATTGCTGTAATGGAATAGTATTGTACCATAAGAAATGACCAACAGGATGAGTTCTGAAAAACTAAGAAAGACATGAATTAATACAAAGTGAAATGAGCAGAACTAGGACAACATTGTAACTAGTAACAAAAACATTATACCATGATCAGCTGTGAAGGACTAACATTATTAGCAAAGCAAATTTCCAAGATAACCAAAGGGATATTGACAGCCAAAAATAGGACTGTTGGAGTCTGATTGCAGATCAAAGCATGCCATCTTCTACTTTTATTTTCTTCATACAATTTTTAATGTATATGAGATTTCTGTCTTCTATTATGATGTGAGCAATATGGAAATATGTACTGCATGAAAGTACTGGTTGTGATTATTTTTTGATTACTGTATTATTTTTATATCATATATATATAATTTTATATATTCTAAAAGCTCTTTTAGGGAGGAGAAAGTGAGAAGAAAGACTGTGAACCAAGTACTGAATTCCTGGAGAAACCTGGAGGCTCAAATCTCAGCAACAAGGATATGGACTTAAGTGTTGTAGTTCCATCGAGTGAACCTCAAAGGAGGAAAGGTGGTTGAATGATGAAGGCAGGAGGAGGGTATATAAGAGTTTATGGGGATCAAGGAGTAGGACCTTGTCAGGCCTAGTGTCTGAGACCTTCAACCTTTTGAGAGGTATTCTCTCTGAGCCTCTGTTTCTATGTTGGCACAAGGTCTCTGTGGAAGAGCCCAGTCTCTCTGGCTCCAGGTATGGAATCTGAGGTCTCAGTAGGAGTACCACAATCATTTGAAATATGGATGTCATGAATAGATTGTGATCTGGCCATCTTCTAGCCAGCTAAAGACAAGCTTACATGCCAGATCTGAACTAGTAAGTGCTTAGGTAAAGCTGAAATAAGTCCATGTTGCCTTGATTTGAATAGTTAAACATCAGAAATCAGAAATTACCCTGGAATTGACATTAGACCAGAAATTGTAATCCTAACCCAAATTAAAAATAATCAAGAAGAGTAAATAAAAAGTAGGATTTATTGTGGGGAAAAATATAAAAATATTTTTATTTTAATGGTTTTATTAGTGATTTGAGCTAAATTCTAGACATAATAATCACTGAAATGATAGAAAAAACCCAACAAACCTTTTTTGTGCCTTTCCTAAAAAAGTCAGGGGTTCTGGGAGTAATCATAGAATTTAAGGCTGGAAATGACTATAGAAATCATCTATTCTAACTCCCTCATTTTACAGATGAAAAAACTAAGGCCTAGAGAAGCCAAGGGACTTGTCCAATGTAAAAAAAAAAGATTATAAATGGTAGAATCAGGAGTTGAACCCCAATTTCCTGACTCTAAACTCAGGGCTACTGTTCTATCTCTGGATAGAGTAAGTTAAGGTAGAACTGTTTTGTTCACTTTTTCCTCAGCAGAAGTATCTGTGAAGTAGGGGAGGCCACAAAGAGACAGTTGGCTTTCTCTGTGGCTGGATTTTGGCCTAAATGCATTTGCTATAATGTACTTTTATGCCTTTGTTCCACAATAAATCCTACTTTTATTTACTTTTCTCGCTTTTCTCATTTTGGGTTGGGATTACAATTTCTGGTCTAATGTCAGCACATTCCAGGGAAATTTCTTGTTTCCAGTGTTTAAGGATTTGAATTAGGGAAGCATGGACTCATTTCAGCTCTACTTAAGCACTTAATATTTCAGATCTGGCATGTAAGCTTGTCCTTAGCTGGAAATGGCACTCTAGCAAGTCTAGAAAATTATTCCTCTGGTTATTTTTTAAAGTTTAAAGAATTTATTAAAGATATTTTTCATTTTTAAGCAGCAGTTTATTTCATTCATGTTTACTTTCAATTAAGGTCAGCTCTCTTTGCAAAAGCCTAATCCTAGGAATAAGAGCCATATGGAACATCCTTTAAAGATGAGGAGCAATGTGTGAATGGCACAGGGTAGATTTAAGCCTTTCTAGTCCTAGCTTGGGAGGAGAGGCATAGAGAGAAAAGGAGGAGGGGGAGGGGGGGGGAAGGCAACCTTTTCCAAAGAAAGCTTAGTTTCCAAAGAAAATGGTTACTTAATTACTTCTGTTACTGATTAGCTGTCAGATTTCTGAAATTCTCCTCCAAAACTCTGCCAGTCTGTCCTTGAACTAGTTTTTGAATACTTCAATTACTCCATCATTGTATGTTAGGCATTTGTGTTTACCTTTGAGTACAGCTCTGAGAAGGGATGCTAACCCATTCAAACAAATGTTGCCGAATCTGACAAATTGGTATATTCTCCTTTGTTGTAGTCCTCAACATTCACAGCAGCTCCCATCATGAATAAATAAATAGTCCTATTTGGGGACTTCCACGTTTTGGGGATATCCTATTTCAGGAAAGTCTATGATTGATCTCAGAAATAAGATTCTATAAGAAGAAGAGCCAGTTAACAGAGAGCATTAGGAGAGGTTAGGTGACCACCATCACCACCAGGGATTGAGGGCGTGAAGAAGAGAGTAGAAATCACTGTTGACATTGTTCCTGATGCTCTTTCCCCCCTATTCCCAACTGGTGCTGGTCTTGGGTGAAAGGCTGTTAGGAGGTTGCCCTATGGCAAAGCAAGCTTTGGGGCTCTGTCTCACACACTCTACAAAGAAACAGGATCTCACAGGGGCACCGCTCAGCACAGCTGAGCACACACGTGCTTATCACACCTTGGCACTGACTAGGTCTTGGGCACACTAGCTCCTCTGCCCCTTTTAGTTCCAGAGCTTGGGTCCCCTTCCCCCACCTCCTGACTAAGTGCAAAAGGGATCACCAGAGATGGGCTGATCCTGTTTCAAGCCACGTCCCTTCCTGATGTCTTCCTTTTGGTTCTGCCTATTCCTGTCTAATAGCTTAAAAACCTTCAAATAAATAAATTCTAAGATGGGAGCAACCCCAATTAAAAAAAAAAAGAAAGAACATGTTAAATTGTTTATGTGTACTGCTATTCTGAGAGATGAGGTTTGAAAGTGAGGGGAATGGCATTCATTTTCTAGCTGGTGCTGGGGCCAGAGGCTGGGTAAAAGGAAGTGAATTTGGATCATTGCATCAAAAACTAAAAAGGTTATTAGCTTAAGTAAATCAATTGGAAAGAGAGCAGGAAGAAAGTGGATTTGGAAAGGAGTGAAATTGAGCGGCAGAATGAAGAGAGAATGGAATAGAGAACACAGGTAAGGTTGCTTAGTTGGCTCTCTGATTAAAGGTGCTGCTAGACACAGAGCACAAAAGGTGAAGTATAATAAAATACCAAGTGAGAACTCTTTCCTATTAGACCTGAGACTGGAGTGTAAACTGGATTTGCTGGAGAATAGGACTGAAATTCCTTGCTTATTCTCTTTGCTGAGGTTGGAATCTTCCTTGATCTTATTTAGATGTGTGGCTATCACTCACAGTATAAGTATGAAAAGGACTATATAAATGTCACATTTAGTATAACCCAGATCGAATCATCTGCCAGCACAGGGAGGCAGAAGTGAAGGGAAGGAGGGAGATAAATTCTATCATATAACTCAGGAAAACTTGTGTGGAAATTTGTTATTACATGTAATTGGTGAAAATATAAAAAATTTCATTTAGAAAAAATAAATGTCATATTTGGAGTTGTATATCCCTAGAATTATAGTAACATCTGATTGAGTCTCCCACCTCATGCAAACAATCATCTAGTTTCTGCTTTGAATGCCACTAGAACTAAGGATCTCACTATTTATCCAAACAGTTAATTCCACTGTTGGACAGCTCTTACGATTATTAGACTATTTGCTTTCATACTTAATACTTCAATGATCCACAATCTGATAAATGCAGGTAATCCTTTCAGTGCTATGGATTGTAATTCATCCTTGTCTGTGCACTTTGAGATTTTTGTCCATGTCCTTCATAAAGGGTCCATTCAATGTGCCAGGGGCCATTCTTTTAAGTATTTAAACATACTTTGGGTACCAGTGCAATATTTGGGCTTTTCTATCTGTTATCCTTTAACTTGTTCTCTTGAATAATAAACCTAAATCTGTGTCTTTGTCATGTATTTCTATCATTTCTGGGTCTGCCCATTGGAACAAAACAGAACAAATCTAGTACTTTCTTCATTTGACAGTACTTTAGACACTAGAAGATATTTTATGAATCTTATTCATTAAAATCTTTCTAGGAAAGTGTGCAAGGAACTTTATCATCATAAGTACTTGGGGGCTAGGAAGGCCACCAGGATGCCATTCAGTCCAATCTCCATTTGGGTAGGCTTCTATTTGAGTCAGTTCAGATAGCCATTTTGATATCTATATCACCACCTTTTATATTTTGAGAAATGCCACTGTGGGGGCAATTACTTTTGCTTATTTTTTTGTTTCTAGGAAAGGAGTTGGCCTGACATTAATGTGATGTAGTAGGAAGAGCCATAGATTAGAAGTCAGCAGATGTGGATTTTGGTCTTGGCTCTGCCATTCACTTGTTGTATGACCTGGGGCAAATAATTTACTTCTCTGAGACTCTTTTTGCTTGTCTCTAAAATTAGGAGTTTGAATTAGATAGTATTTAAAGACTCTTTCAGCTCTAACTCTATGATTTTATAAATTAGTCTAGTGTTTAGCTACTCTCTAACTTTGAGAAATTCTTCTTAATATTCAGTGTTCACTCGTTCTGTGCTCCCTTACCTCTAATTTTAACCATTTTCCTTTCAGGACTTCATTGGTTATGAAGAGCAACTGGTCAAGATTTATCATACCTGCTCTTCCTCCATATTTAAACCCTTAATTATCACTAAAGACTTGGGGACCCCACCTTTCAAAGAGGTGAAGAAGTGGAAGCTGAATTAATTTCATAAATAACAAAGGAATCTCCCCTTTAAGGTGGGAAATAAAGCCCAGGAGCAGAGTCGTGAAGAGTTAAATGTATTCTTAAAAAAAAGGAATAAAGGAGAAAAAGATAGTAAAAGGCTAGAATACCCAGGATGTTTTCATTCCGATTACAGGGACTAGCAGTGGGAAACATGAGACTCAATCTGTGCAATTTACTTCAATTGTGATAAGGTAATAACTCAATTGGGGTGGGAATAGAGAAATATAGACACAGTATGATTATTTTTCCTTTTCTTTCCCTCCACTACTTAATCTCTTCCTAGCGGTCCAGCTCCCTAGTGAATAGCAAATAATACATATGAAAATGAAATACTTGGTCAATCACACAACTGTAACTATTCCTTTTTTTGCCCAAGAAAGATAATATTAGGTCCAGTTCCTTCCTCATTGCCAAATATAAATATGCCAAAAGCAACAGAGAGGGAGGTTGCGGTGGATTTCACCTCTGTGGAAGCCTGAGGGACCCTGAGGACTGCTGTGGGGGAAATGAATCCAAAGGACATCAAGAGTGGAACCATTTGAAAGCAAGTTTGGGACAGGGATGAAATGATCAGGAGATAGAGTGAGATTTTGTGAATAGTGGAACAATTTAGTCTTTCTCCTGTTTGCTTCTTTATGGGTGTCACTTGGGGGGGAGTCTGTCATTCCATCCTTTCCATGTGAACAGGAATGGAGGAGCACGAGCGCTCTTGGTGGATGAGATAGCTGTCACCAGCCAGTTGTTGCTTATGGATGCTAGTGTTGCTTCCGAGGTGCTGTAGGGTGAAGAGAGGATTCTAAGAGGTTATTATAGGTGGATGTTTGAAAGTTGGGGTGACTGAGGCTGAGACCCTAGAGTGGAAATGGAACCTAGGTATAGGGAGTGGCAAGACAGACCATGGACTGTGAGAGACTTGGAGGGAGAGAGACACAAAGAGAGATATGAGAGAGAAATGGTAGGAAGGACAGAGAGAAGGAGGAGGAGGGAGGGAGAAAGGGAGAGGTGAGAGAAGATAGGGAAGGAATTTGGCTCCCCTGAGATCTCAGTCACTGTTGCCATGAGGCTGGGAGATTGATTCCAACTTCCCTGGTGCTTCTCCCTTGTTTTCTGTCTTTGTACAGCTAGTCCTGGAGGGTTTCAAACATGAAATTCCTTTTTTTATTCTTTCCTAAGATCTACTGGCTGGGAGATGATTTGGCTTGACAGTTCCTTTACAGATTTTTATTTTACTATGTTTTAATAAACTAGGTGGGCACAGGAAAAGCAATTGAAGGAGTCTTATGAATGAAGTTGCTTGACAGAGAGAAAGGAATTTCCCAGGGATGGGGATGGAGCTTTATGGAGCTTTCCATATCTTTCATTATTCCAGATGATATTCTTTTTTTTTTTTAAATTTCCATCCTCCTTGACCAACACTGAATTGAGGGCAGTGTGCATGCTATTCAATGAGGGTGGGGACTCGAGATAGTGGAAGTAGGGATAGACAGGGCTTATAGATAGTGTCCTTCAGTGAGCATTGGGGATAATGTGGTATTTGGGGAAGCCAGTCCATGTGCATTGGAGACCATGTGACAAAACTACTTGGCTAGTTGCTATAGTATAGTGCTACCTGGAGGCCAAATTATAAACTACACTTCCCTGCTGGTCAATTAATAAAGTGATAGTCTACTTTTTTGTAGACTTGCTGAAAGCAGGACATAAGCCAGGTGTGGGCTGTTAGTGCTATTTGAGAAGCATTTCAAATATCACCTAGGGTATCAAACTATGAACACGGGTAGCCCATACCATTTTTATAATAATAAACATTTGTGGCCAGCCTATGTCCCCTGGGGATTGTTAAATGCTAATTTAAACTAAATGTGGCCTCTCTACTTTGTTAATGGTTTTAAATTTACTTGCAAAGCAGCTTCACCTGCTTCTATCCCCACTGCAGCACTCTTGAGCTCCTCTGGTTACTATGCTAATAAAATGCCTATGGTTAGTACTTCCAAGTTCTATATATTTGTGTAGCTAAACTGACTGTGTCCTGGATCACAGGGGGCAAGGCAGGAGAAAAGAGAACTTCTGGAGAAGCCAGAGGTGGGATGGAAAGGTTAAAACCCAGGGTTGTGTGTTACAAAATCATTTCCTTAGGTAATAGAAAACCAGGGATGAGGTGAGTGCTTGCCCCATTTTTATTGAATCATAATTCAAGAATTGGAAAAGGACAAAATTCATCTTGTTCAATTTGTGTCTGAACAAGATACCAGTTAATTTCCAAGTCTTGTTAGTTCTACCTCCAAAATATATCTCACATTTGCCCTCTTTTCTTTGCTCAGAAGGTCACTACTTGAATTCAGCCCCTTTTCTGATCTCATCCGGACTGTAGTAATATTCTTTTTTCTTTTTTTAACTAAATTTTTTTCAATAATATGTAGAAACAAATTTTGATACTTTCAGATGTTTTGTGGTTCAGATTCTCTCCCTCCATGTCTTCCTCCCTGAGGTGGTAAATAGTCCAATATAGGTTACACCACAGCTTTCATGCAATACATATTTCCATATTGCTCATGCTGTGACAAAAGACTCACATTGCATATGCATCAAAAATCTCATGAAGGAAATAAAGTGGAAGATAGTATATTTTGATATGCAATCACACTCCAACAGTTCCTTCTTTGGCTGTGGATAGCATTTTTTGTTATATGTCTCTTGTGGATATCTTGGAAGCTTGTTTTGCTGTTAATAGTTTAGTCCTTCACAGTCAATCATTGTACAATATTTCTGTTACTGTATACAGTGTTTTCTTGGTTCTGCTCACTTAACTTTGCATCAGTTCATAGAAGTCTTCACAGGTTTTTCTGAACTCTTCTTGTTGCTCATTTCTTATGGCTACAATAGAATTCCATTACAACCATATACCATAACTTGTTCAATCATTCCCCAACTCATGGACACCTCCTCAGTTTCCAATTCTTTGCTACTACAAAAACAGCTGCTAAAACAAACTAAAGGACTTACAGGGAGGTCCTTTTCCCTTATTTCTGATCTCTTTGAGATACAGAACCAATAATGATAGTGCTGTGTCAAAGGACATGCATAGTTTTATGGCCTTTTGGGCATGGTTCCACGTTCTCCAGAATGGTTGTATCAGTTCACAGTTCCATCAATAATATACTAATTTCCTACATCCCCTCAAACATGTATCATTTTCCTTTTTGGTCATATTAGCTGATAGGTATGAGGTGGTATCTCAGAGTTTTAATTTTCATTTCTCTAATCAATAGTGATTTGGAGCATCTTTTCATTTAACTACAGATGATTTTAATTCCTCCCTCTGAGAACTGCCTACTGTAAGTTTTCCATCTGTTGAAGTACTTTCCTTCCTTTAATACTTGATTCAGGCACCAGCTCAAAAAGTCTTTTCCTCTAACAACCTTTTTCAGATTTCTCAAAGCATTTTAATTGGCCTCTCTTTTCTGCTCCTCTAATGATCCCTTATTATATTTGTGTACTTGCTCTTTCCCAATTAGATTGTAAGCTCTTTGAAAGTAGGAACTATGCTGATCATGTAATCAACTTTCCAGATGTTGAGTATAAGGCTTTATGGCTTTTAGATATTTAATAACCACTAATCTAGTTAATTGAATTGTGTGATACCACCCTTCTTCCAGATACTTACTTAGACTTATATGAAATTCATTTGGATACTTCTCATTTCCTTAGTACCTATATCCTTAATTCCCCATTGTAAGAATTTAAATTTAGGTTTTTATGCTAATATGAAAGTTCTAAAGTAATATTGTGGTTACTGATTTAAAAATATTATAGCTTAAGTCAAAATGACTTTTAGCAGTTTTAGTTACAAAAAGGTAGAGTGAAAGTGGAAAAATGTAGAGACAAAGTATTGACTAGCTACAAATACCCTAAGTTTAATCCTAATATCTCCAGACCATAAATGCAAATCAAAATTGAATCTCCCCAGAATCCAAAGCCCTAATTAGGAAGCCAAAATCTGAAGATGCCAAAGAATCCACTGAAAACCTTCAGTACACAGAAGGCTAAGACTGTCAAGAATCTCACCAGAACTCATGCTGAAGGGAGTGTCCCACTGAAGTGCCAACTAGGAGAGTGGGTATCCTCACTGAAGAACCAAGGAAGGAATCACTCCACTCATACCACGATCCTGAGCAGGATCCAGGGAAAGAGTCTCCTCCTCCAGTCTGGCTCACCAACACAGAGAGAGTGAATCAGTTATCAGGCTGGCCTTTGTAAAGCAGTTTTTTCCAATGTCACTTATAGTCACTCCCCCACTTAATGGGAAGCAATCACAGTCTTTCAATTTGCCAAGCATTGGGGAATGGGGGTTGGGAGTTGGGGGGGCAGTGATCTTTGGAGGTGAGTTACTCTAGTAAGTAACTTGCAAACTCTCTTACTTAGTGTCAAGTAGGGGTACTTTAAGTTCTTGATTTGTTTAGCTAAAAATAGACAAGGGGAGGGTTAATCCCATTTTCATTCCATAATAGGTTACATTTTAAAAGCTGTGTTTTTTTATTTACCAAAAATGTTTTCTCTCCCTACCACTTTCTTTTTTTAACTGAAAAAATCAAAGCCCTAGTAACAAATGCATATTCAAATGCATAATCAAACAAAACAAATCCCACATTGTTCCTGTTCAATATATATATATAATATGCACATACATGCATGCAATACACATACATGCATATACATACCAGAGAGCACTTAAAGTTTGATCAGACATCACTGCATCCTGTTCCATCACCAGTTCTGAGAGAGTGAGGCTGACAGCTTTGCATAATTCTGCCTTGTTTAAATCCAGTTCAAAGTGGAGTCAAAACACCACATCATTGGTCCTCTTCAAACTAAGGGATGAATTGCTATATATATGTGTATCTCATTCTATACCCTGAGTTCATCACTTCTCTTTTGAGAGATTAGAAGCATGGTCCATTATCATTCCTCTGATTTGTGTTTGATCATTACATTGACTAGAATTCTTAAATCTTTAAAGTTGCTTGTTTTAGTAATATTTTTATTATATAAATTTCTACTAATTTCAGTCACTTTGAGCTGCATTGTTTCATACATCTCTTTCTAAGTTTCTCTGAATCTGTTTTTTCCATTATTATTAAAAAACAAAATTAATCTTTTGATCAAAAATACTTTTTCTCCCCTACTTCCTCTCTTCCCTTGGAGAAAAAAAGGGAAAATAAAACCCTTGTAACAAATATTCGTAATCAAACAAAACAAATTCCCATATTGGTCATTTCCAAAAATGTATGTCTTTTTCTGCATATTTCATTCATTACCTTTCTGTCAGGAGGTGGGTGGCATTCTTTATCATCAGTCCTCTAGAAATATAGTTGATAAGAATTTTTTCAAAATTGCTCATTTTTATAATGTTATTATAGTATAAATTATTGTCCTGGTTCTGTTCATTTTACTCTGCATTAGTTCATAGAAGTCTTCCAAGATTTCTCTGAAACTGTTCCTTTCATAATTCTTACAGTACAATAGTATTCCATTATATTCATATACCAAAATTTGTTCATCCATTCCCTTGTTGTTGGATACCTCCTAAGTTTTCAGGTCTTTGCTACCACACAAAGAACTGCCATAAATGAAATATTTTGTACATTTGGGTGATTTTCTTCTTTTTCTGATCTCTTTGGGGGGTATAGGCCTAAAAGTGGTATTGCTGGATTAAAGAATTTGTAAAGGTAATTTTAGGGTTGTGACTTAATCTAAATTAATTTGGTCGCCAGAGAAAATCCCAAATAAAATGCCCAAGTCAGTTGGAAATTTATGGTGATTTTAATTAATATAGAGGGAAGGAATTAAGGAGAAGAGAGAGAGAGGGGGTATAGGATTTCTCCTGCCTGGTCTTTGCCAAGGGGAGTTCAAAGACCTCCATCCACCACAAGGTCTTTGAAGATTAGAGGCTTTCCCAAGAGGATAGTGTTTGGAAGGTAAAGGAGAAAAGAACCAGCCTAAACTCTGAGAGTGCTCAGTGAAGATGCCTCACCTGAACTAGGCTACTAAGCTTCTCCCAGGATAGTATCAAGGAAAACTCACCACCAAAACTGGACAATAGCTGCTGCCATGCCAAGATGCCAAAACATTCAGCAAGCTGCTGCCAGAGCCACCTCTCCGCTGAAAGAGGCCGGAGAGAGGAAGTGACACGAAATATGTAGATGGTTTTTATATCACTTTCCTGGGTCTCACATGTATCAGTGGTAACTTAAGTTTGACTTAGGACAGCCCAGGAGTCTGTCAGTTGTTTCTGATTTGTCATTTGCTAGCACATGTCTGTCATAGGCCATCCTCCTAAATACTTAATCCTTAAGTATGGGTGTAGACATTCCTGTTTTTGTTAGACTAAGTAGGGTGGAGTAATCTAAAGTTCACAAGTTTGCATAGTTTAGTAACTTTTGGCATATGGTTCCAAAATGCTTTCAAAAAGTGCTGTACCAATTCACAGCTTTACCAATAATATCCATTATTTTTTTGGGAGGTTTTGGGAGTTAACTTTGCTAGACTTACAGGTATGATATGGAGCTTCAGAATTATTTTAATTTCTATTTCTCTAATTATTAGTAATTTGAATATTTTTTCCACATGGCTATTGACAGCCTATATTTATTTCTTAGAAAACTGGGTGTATCTTTTTGAGATCCTTATCAGAGAAATTCACTGAAAATGCTTACCAGTGTCTCTTCCCCTTTAACTTTTATCTGCATTGGTTTGTGTAAAATTAAAAAAAATATATATATACATATAAAATCTAAATTCTGCCTTTTATCTTCTGAGATCCTCTTTAGTATTGTTTGATAATGAAACCTTCTCCTGTCTAAAGATCTGAAAGATAATTTCTTTGATGTATTTCTAATTTTTATGATACTACCTTTTAATGTCAAAGTCATTTAGCTATTTAGAGTTTAACTTGGTATGAGCTGTTGGTCTATCTCTATTTTCTATTAGATTGCTTTTGGGTTTTCTTAGCGTTTTTTGTTAAGTAGTAAGTTCTTACCTCAATAGCTGGATCTTTGGGTTTATCAAATGCTAGACTACCGTGTTCACTTGTTTTTGTCTGTTGTGTAACTAATCTGTTCTGCTGACAGACCCCTTTGTTTCATAGCACCAAATTATTTTGATAACTCCTGCTTTGTAGTATAGTTCAAGATCTAGTACTGCTAGGTTTCTCTTTTTCATTTCCCTTTCATAATTTCCTTTGATATTCTTGACCTTTGTTCCTCTACATGAATTTCTTTATTATTGTTTTAGCTATATATAGTAATCATTTGGTAGTTTAATTAGTGTCACTTTGAAGAAATAAATTAGTTTAAGTAGTATTTTCATTACACTGGCTCAGTCTACAAAGGAAGAATGGTATTTTACAATTATTAAGTGTGCCTTACTTCTGCAGCATTATTTTGTAGTTGGATTCATAAAATTCCTATTTGTTTCTTGGTTGGTAGACACCCCCCCACCAGAATTTTACACATTCTATAGATATTTTTAATAGAATTTATCTTTCCAACTATTCCTGTTAAATTTTGTTGATAATATATAGATATTTTGATGACTGATTTTGGAATATTTTTATCCTGCAATTTTGCTTAAGTTATTATTTCTGTTTTTAGTCAATCATCACATTATCTGCTTCTTTGACTATTCTTATTTATTCAGTTTTTTAAAACAAATTAAAAAAATTTTAAAATGCAATAGCTAGCATTTCAAGAACTATGGCAAATGGTAGTTAATAGTGATAAAAAAAATACAAAAGCAAACCTTACTTTACCCCTGATCTTATTTGAAAAGCATCTAGTTTATCCTCATTACATATAATGTTGGTTCTTGGGATTAGATCAATACAATGTTGCATTTTAAGAAAGTCTTTTTTTACTGTTTTCCAAAAAAATGATAATTAGTGTTGTATCTTGTCAGAAACCTTTTCAGCATATATTAATATAACCATCTGACTTTTACCGTACTTGCTATGAATGTGGTTCATTGATATTCATAGTTTTCCTAATATTGAACAAATTCCACATTTCTGGTGTGAATCCAACTTGATTATGATGTATAATCTTTGTGATATATTGATATTGTCTCTGCTAATATTTTTCTGAATATTTTTTGTATTCCTTAGGGGCATTGTTCTCTAGTTTTCTTTTCTTTTTTTTAATTCTTCCTGTTTAGGAACCAAGATCTTATTTGTATCACAGAAGAGATTAATTGTTATTTAAATATTTAATAAAATTCACTTGAAAATCCAAATGGTTTTGAGGTATATTTTGAGTTTATTTCTGACTGTTGAATATTTTTCTGATATTTGGTCATTTAACTTTCATTTTTTTCTATAAGCTTGGAGATTTTATATATATTACAAATCATCAATTTTATTTATCAGTTTTATTGACATTATTAGGAAATTGATTTCTGACATTTTTTGTTATTTGTCCTTAAGTTGTTAATTCTCCTTTTAAGTTTTTGATACTGGTAACTTGGTTTTCCTCTTTAAAAAGGTTAGATCAGAATTTAAAAAAATGATTTAAAACCCCTTATCTAATTTTTAGAAATTATGTTTTTTACTTATAATTCTACTTTGTTATTTAGTTGGAGTGAAATAGTTTTTTCTTTAGCTTTTTTAGGTGCTGACCAATTCAGTGATTTATTTTCTAGAATAGCTTTAGAGCACTTAGAAATATACATTTCATCCTAAAGTCTACTTTACCAGGACAAGAGATAGGAGGTCTTAGAATCAAATCTGACCTCAGACACTTCCTAGCTGTGTGACCCTGGGCAAGTCACTTAACCCCCATTTCCTAGACCTTACCACTCTTCTGCCTTAGAACCAGTACATAGTATTGATTCTAAGATGGAAGGGTAGGGTTTCAAAAAAAAAAGAGTTAAAAAAAAAGTTGGCTTTAGCTACATCCTATAATTTTTTTTTTAAAACCTTACCTTCTGTCTTGGAACCAATAACCAATACTGTGTATTGGTTCCAAGGCAGAAGAGTGGTAAGGGCTAGGCAATGGGGGTCAAGTGACTTGTCCAGGGTCACACAGCTGGGAAGTGTCTGAGGCCAGACACCTTCTTATTGGTTTCTTCCGCCTGTTCCACCGAAGCAGTCTTCACATGCTGGGTGAGCAAAGCCCTGGTTCACCAGGGGTCGATGACCCGATGGCTACCCTCACAAGGTTTAGCTGGCCTGTCGAAGCCGTTGCCCGGGGTGTGGCCACTGCTGCATGCTAGCAGCTACTGGGAGCCACAAGTAAGAGCTGGGTGTCAGGTGGGGGTCAGAGGCAGGAGAGCTGCCCTAGGAGGGCACGACAAGCCCTCCATACCAGAGATATTACTCCTCCCTGAGCACCCCATACACCCCTTTGTGGAATTAGTCAGAGATTAACTGATGTTTCCTCAGTTCTGCAATCTGGGGAGCAGACTGATGATGAAGAGGAGAAACAGAGCTTTGCTGGTGGCTGTTTCAGGTACTGTAAGAGATTAATGCAACAGAAAACCTGGAAAAGCAGATGCAATGAATGGAAGCTTGAAGATCTGTCCATCCAGGAAAATTCCAGAGAAGAATGTGGCCTAAATAAGGCAGTTGAACAAGGAGACACAAACTGCTTCTTACTCACTCTTTTTCTTGGGACTTTAGGAGAAAGAGCAAAAAGGAGGTTTCTTTTCCTTTATGGTTATTGGTTTCTCTCGCTGACAGATTTGGAGCTTGGCTCTGAAGACCTTTGAAAACCATTAATAATATCCCTCTTAAAGACTATACAACTTTACTTATTCATCTTGAGATTTATAATAGATTAGGGAAATCCTAAACTCCCTCTCTCCTATCCAAATTCCCTTTACCCCATCCTTCCTAAAAAATAAATCCCTGTTTCTGGTATTTTAGAGAGTGAGTTATCTGTTAAAATTTCAGTCAACTTACTCATTCTGAATCCCAGCTTGATTTCAATTGAAAAAGACAGCAGAAGTTGAGGGTGGGGAAGGGAAAGAATTCTGTCTTCCCATTACCTTATTTCTCAGTGTGTTTGGCCAGCCAGCACCTCCAATTACCATAAATAACCCAGTAAAGAAACCACCTAAAACAGTACCTAGCCATGGGCCACCTCTCCTATATTTGCCTCAGGCTCAATTCCCCCAGTTAAACAAGAGACTTGACCTCACTGTTTCCTGCCTCCTTCCTTAGTAGTTTAGTCTCCAGAAACTCCCCAGAGACGGGATATCACCTCTCCACTAATTGTCTATCAATAGGCTGCAGTTGGGGCCTCCTGAGAATTGCTTCCTGCATCTGTCATAATCAAAAAGCATAATGACTTTCTGATGAGCATTTAGAGCAGCTCTGTACATCAGATAACAGGCTAGAGTTCTCACAAAAGCATTGACAAGCCCACCCCTGTCTCACCAGGGCAGTTTTGCCCTCCATTCTACCCTTATCTACTTTGGCTAAGAAGTTACAATTGTGTGCTTGTAAAGGTCCACCATAAGGTGTGCCTACAAAAGCAAACTCCAAATAGAAAGTGAACTATTTATTCCATTGTTAATGGTTCCCCTCACCCCTGCTTTTGCTCAGCCTGCTGACTTTCAGATTAAGTTTTATTTTGGTAAGCTTTGGAAAAGTTAACATTTCCTGTTTTAAGAGTTTCTTCATTATGATGCTAAAATAGAAATAATCTTCTGGTAGTAAGAGACCTCCAGGAATGATCTCAAGCCATTTCCATTGCCATGGATCTCCCCACTACAAGCTCATTAACCTCTACCCCAACGACTCCCAAGAATATCTAGACTGCAATGGCATCTCTCTAAATTGGGTGATGTCCCG
The DNA here is from genome assembly GCF_027887165.1 of Monodelphis domestica. Lineage (NCBI taxonomy): Eukaryota > Metazoa > Chordata > Mammalia > Didelphimorphia > Didelphidae > Monodelphis > Monodelphis domestica. The sequence goes on along the minus strand of NC_077233.1, from coordinate 135,044,014 downwards.
TTTGCTCCTCTTATTGCTTGACTTATGATAGGGAAACCATTCAAAATGGTTAGCTCTTTCATAAAACACTGTCCTGGCTTGAGATCTGGCTAAGGGAGGTCTTTGTTCTCTGAGCAGAGATAAAAACATTGTCTTCTGAGTTGAGAGAATGAATCCTAGCTCAGATATGAAGTTAGTTGTGTGACTGTGAGCAAGTAGCTTTACTTTTTTTTGCCTCAGTTTCCTCATCCATCAGATTGTTTGAGGAAAGTGCTTGACACATAAAGGATCCATAATTTCATCCATAGGTCTTGTTTCCTTTGGTGATAAAGATGGCAATCCTTCCATACTCTTAGTACCTTGGGAGGAGAGTTGCTAGAGCCAAGAGGAATTCACTTGGCAGCCAACCTTCCATGGTGGGTCTCTGAGAGCTTAGATGAGATTTGATCTCCAGACGATCTGCATGCTCTCTTCAGTGCCCCTGCACTCCAATCTTCTCTAGTTGCCATGGACCTGCCAGTGCTGTTCCAATAGAACCTTCTGGAGCTCATGACCATCTCTACTCCACAAAGAGACGCAAGAATAGAAATTTTGTGGAAGAAATCAATCTAAACATGGGAGTAATTATTTCAGCAGGCTCTAGACAAGTGTCTTTTAGCTTCTCATTTGGCCTGATAACCTGGCACCTTGGTTTTGGGGGACATCTCTCTTCTGATGAATGACAATGTTTTAAAATTAACTTCTTTGTTCCCCAAAGGAGAAAAGATCCCTATTTAGATACAGCTGGCAGGATAGGGACAGAAGACTTCTTTGCTCATCAGTATGGGACAGAAGGAAAGAGAAGTTTTATTTGCCAGAATTCACTCAATCTGTTACTGGCTGTGGGAAATGTTCATTTGGCTAGATTCCCTCTATTAGCTGCATCTTTGGTTTTCATCTGGTTCTTAAAATGGATGGATCCTAGCACAAGACTAAGCCTTGGAAGATTCTGCCTCCCAATGCTGGGCCCCAGGTGGCAGAGCCTTCTGCTTCATGGGAAGAACTAAATGACACAGAAGGTGCCTCAGAAGGCTGAACTGAAAGCACCTAACCCGTATCCATCTACCAGTCTTTGCTTGTGCCTCAGCCATTCGGGCAAAGCCATAGGGCTATTTTATAGTGCTTTATCCTTTAGTCACATAATTTCCATAAAGCCCATTGTGAATTTCTTGGTAAAAGGATTAATTCTGAAAGTGTAAGATCTCCTCCTGTGTGGTCTCTTTTATATGAGGTAGTCATAGAAAGGGCTTTCATAAACCAAATAATAATATTAGTTCTCTAATGATTTAATATTACAAAGCCCTCTCACATTAGTCCCATGTCAATCAATCATTAAACATTTATTAAGTGACTATTATGTGTCAGGCATTGTGCTAAGCTCTATGAGACAGAAGACAGTCCCTGCCCTCAAAGGACTTCATAATCCTTGTTGTTATTTCCAATTTATAGATGTAAAAACTGAAGCTTCCAGAGGTTAAGTAATTTGCTAGTGATCGTTTAGCACATAGTCAGTGAGGATTTTAACCTAGGTCTCCTTAATCCTAATTACACTCTTTTAAAAATCATACGACTGAAGAATGTAAAGTCTAGGGGAATATGAACTGTGAGGACAAAGATTATTTTTTTCCTGCTTATTTCTGTCTTTGTATCTTCAGCATCCAGCACAGGGATTTGCATATAACAGGCACTTAATAAATGCTTGTTGAATGAAATTGAACTTAACTAAAGAAAATTACCTTGGATATACTCTCAGCCATGCTTTTCCTTCCCATAATATCACTTTTTGCTTCCTGGAAAAGAAGAGTACTCTCTTCAAAACCCTGAAGTTTTTATTTGTCACAAATATCCATTTTCAGAAGCAGCTTAGAGTTTCTGGTTCCATGGTAGATAGGGCACTGCTTTACCAGGAATACTTGGCATAGGTATTATTGGCTTCCTTTAGCCAGCCTAGAGCCCTAAGCTTCAGGAATAATTTTGGGGTATGTATGGTGGGAGCCAGAGTGTGAATGTGATCTATGCCTCCAAAGAGAATGGAAACCACCTTGAGTAAATGTAAAAAGCAAAAATAGCTCCAACTCTCTTATGGAAAAACTTGCATATGATCCTGGGTCATCCCTGGAACTATGCCTTCTTTGTTCTGTTTCTGTACAGTATCTGACTTCATCTGGGGTTGGTGTGAGGATCCACTACTATTAAGTCCTTGTGCCACCAGGGAAAGCTGACCTAGTAAGGAAACTCTCTTTACTCAGTTAACCCTAATAAACCTCTATATATTTACTCCCGCACTGGTGTGGACAACCTTTCTTCAGTATCTCAGCATTCTCTTGGACAGCCCGATACTCTACAATTGGCATAATCAGAGAGGAATACATCTTATGTTCTTACAGGGTATTCTTGAGACCATAGGGCAGTCCTGGCTCTGCTTTGGACATAAGCCATCTCCATAGAGCTAGAGGAGCCCTTTGATTTTCTGCTTCAGGACTTTGAGTTAGAGCAAGTCTCAGGGCTGACCAATGGATGACCTCTACCCAGAGAGGAATGAGTGTGATGGCAAGGGGACCATACGCCAAGGCATATGAAGATGGTCTGAAGATTTTGGTGGAAGGTGAAGCATGATGACGGTCTTCGGGCATTTGAGGCACTTTTTTGTGGGATATCTTGTTTTTCTTGGCCCCAAAGATAAGAATTAGGAATAGTAGATAGAAGTTGCAGAGAGATAGATTTAGATCCAATGTAAAACAAACTTCCTAATGATGAAAGTTGCCCCAGAGTGGAAGGAATTGTGCTCATAATAGGCTCTCTCCATTAATTGATATCTTTAAGCAGAGTTTGAACGACCTCTGTGTTATGGGATTATTGCTCAGAGTTGGGTTGGACTAGATCTCAGATGTCCTTCTGAATTCTGAGGTCCTTTGAATCTGCTTTGGTTAGGTCATATCTAGTTTATTTTGTTCATTTCTACGGACTGAATTTTAAGAAGAATGCTGACAAACTGGAAAATGTCCAGAGGAAAGCAACTAGGAAGATGGAGAGACGACAAAAAGCATGCAAATGCGAGTGATAGTTGAAGGAACCTGTGTGGTTTGCCTGTGGATTAGAAAACTCAGGGGAATGGAATAGATGTCTTCAGATACTTAGAGCTGGATGGAGCTAGAGGTCATTTAGTCCAATCCTCTCATTTTACAGATGAAGACATCAAGGACCAGGGGGGTAAATTACTTGCTTAAGAGGACATAGGTGATAGAGGGCAGAGCTTGGATTCCAACCAAGGTTAAATCTCACAGTCTTTTGAATATGCCACTCTACCTTAAAGAGTTCTTGTGTGAGTGGAGTTTACCCTTAGAGTACAGACTTAAGACAAATGGACAAAATTTATATTGATCATGTTTCAGCTTAGTATACGAAAGACCTTCCAATAACTGTGTGCTATCTATTCCACAAAATAGGACAATATAGACTCTTAGCTGATTTTAAAATAATTCTCCCTTGCTGTTTCTGGCCCTGTTATCATTCATTATTGCATTTTGTAGTTTTGTAGATGGTTTTATTTTCTTTTTTCACTTTCCATGGGCAGTCACAGTGGGAGCAGCTGAGACTCTGTGGTGCCCATCTTCTAAATGCATCTTGTTGGATTCGCCTTTATCTAATTTGCTATCAAAGGTGACTGCAATAGCTTGTCGATTCTATTTCAAACTAATTTTCCCCCAAATGATTTCCATAGAGGTTGTCTCCTTTGTGACTGCTGGGATCTTTGCCAGTCATCCTGTCCTTCTCTTTTCCTTGTTCTCACCACGGTTTGGAGCATATAGGAAATTTGTTAGGAAAGAAAGTCAAGCTGGATTTGGATTTGTGATATATTTTTTAAACACTTATCTTTAGGACCTTGTGTCTGATAAGGAGCAGGAATTTTCGTTTATTATTATTATAAAAAGATAAACCTTGTTCCAGGGATCAGGGAGCTCAAAAGCATGTGTTACATGAGGAATGGTTGTGAAGGGATTTTGTCTGTCTTCCATGTCTTCAGAAGACATAAATATCATAAAAGGGATACAAAGTGATATCCAGTCTGTCAATTTTTGAATAGAAAAGTGGTGGACCTGGTGGTCTTTTCTTCTTTTCTTCTAGAGCTATTAAAGCTCCAGTAATAACCAGCTTGACTGAAATTGAACAAGTTTAAAAACACAGTAAAATACATTGCTTTCAGGCAGAGCCTCACAAGTTATCCCATCTCTTCAAATTTTTATAAATGTTGATCGTTTTCAAAGGCTTGTGCTTGACAGCTTATATGCTCATTGAGACCTTTTATCTAATCATGGGGGATTATACAGTCCTTTGACTCCAGAAATAGCCAAACAGACTCTGTCCAAGACTTCATTTTATTGATATTTTTTAAACTTGGCATTGAGACTATTGGAAAGAAGAATCCAGAAGAGAATCCATCTTGGGAGATCTGTGGAAGGGAAGATCTGAGTTGGGGGTGTCAGAGGGTCCTGGCATGGGGTACCCATCCCTTCTGGTAGGCAGATATTCCTAGATCATGGCAATCAGAATTGAGGGGATAAACCGAGGTTATAGAAAGCTGGTTGGTGTGTTTGCTCAGTGTGAGCTGCAGGGCCACATGGGTGCTCTGCTGCTTCTGACTGTCTACTGAGAGGGCTTTGGGGAGGCTATCAAATCTTAGCTGATTGGCAGAAAGATCACATTCTATCAGAACCTTCCTATTTCCTGCCCTTCTAACCCACATGAAGGGAAAAACTCATCTGGGAAACTCTGGGGCATTGTAGCTGTGAGGCTGATTCCTTTTTCTTTTTTTTAACTTTGCCCCAGATGGTCTCCTTTTAGCTTGAGGTAGATGGGCTGAAGATTGACACAGCTGGATAAAGTGAGTCCTCCCAGCACCTACACAGATCTATAACTGATTTATGTAGCTCATTTCAGCAGTTTCTGTTTACTTATGCAGCCTCACCCCAACTTTGTCACATTTAACCTTATCCTACCTTTCATGCAATAAGGAAGGATTAATGCTTCTCACTCTTGGGAGCTTGTGATCATGCTATTCCACCAACTACAAATATTCCTACTATTGGGTGATAATTCAATGTTGAGCCAAGTAGTAGAACTAGATTATAAGGTCCTTGGAAAAGGGAGTAGAATTTTCTATTTTATTTACTTAAAAAAAAACCCTCACCTTCTGTTTTAGAATCAATACTGTGTTATTGGTTCAAAACAGAAGTGTGATAAGGGCTAGGCAATGGGGGTCAAGTGACTTGCTCAGGATCATACATCTAAGAAATGTCTGAGGCTAGATTTGAACCCAGGACCTCCTGTATCTGAGCCTGGCTCAGTTCACCTAGTTGCCTCCAGAATTTTCTACTTTAATCAAACAAAACTTCAATCAGGTATTTATTGAAGATATACTGTATTTCCAGAACTCTGTTAGATGCTGTAGGGGATTGAGAAGGTTCTAGCTCTTGAAGAAGAGAATCTTCCTTTCTACTGTCTGCTTTCTAGCTGTCTACAAAGATGTTCAGGTCTTTCCTCCTTTACTCTTCTACCCATTGTTGCCACTGGCCTATCTATTGCCTCCCCTTCATTGCAAAACTTCTGGAAGAATATCTTTTTTTTTAATTGAAAAATTTTATTTAATTAATTTAGAATGTTTTTCCATGGTTACATTATTCATGTTCTTCCCTTTCCCTCCTCCTACCCCCACTTTCCCTTGTAGCCAACAAGCAATTCCACTGGGTTTTACATGTGTCATTGATCAAAATCTATTCTGGAAGAATATCTAAATCTGATGCTTCTTTTCCCTTACCACTTCTTCTTCTCTTACCCTCTTGTAATATTGCCTCTATCCCTAACTACAATTGTCAAGGCCAATGTTGTTTTCTTCCTTCAGTTTTCATTCTCTATCTGCAACATGACACTGTGGCTCAATCTCTCTTCTACATATCTTTTCTTCCTTTGGCTTCAGCGACAACTGACTTCCTTGGTTTGCTTTGCACTTCACTAATCTTTTTTTGGTTTCCTTGGTCAGTTTCTAGTTTTTTCCTCCAACTCCCTTAAATTGAATATTTCTAAAAGTCTAAAAATGTACCCTTTCAAAAAATCTCTGCTGTCACTTTTTTGGAAACCTCATTCACACCCTTGACTTCAGCCATTACTTTTATACATCCAAATATCTATCTCTAGTTCTGACCAGCCTAGCTTACCTTCTGGGCTCCAGGTTTACATAATAAGGAGACTTTTAAAGTTTGCAAAGCACTCTACATGCATTATTTTATTTGATCCTTACAACAGTCCTGGGAAATTGTTAGTACTAAATGAAAATACAAACTCTCATCCTTTTAGGTGCAAGCATTCATTTATTACCCTCAGGTTTCAGACGAAGAAACTGAGGTTCAGAGAGGTGAGTGACTTGTGTATGGCCACACAGTTGAGCAGTGTCCTGGGTGGGATTGGACTAAGTCCAACACTGTCAACTATACCAGTGGTGTCAGACTTCAATAGAAAATGGGGGCCTCCAATCCATACATAAGGATCGCTGTTGTTGTATATTGACTTAGGGATATTATCTATGTTTTATTGTATTTTTATTTATTTTGTTAAGTATTTCCAAATTTCATTTTATTCTGGTTTGGGTCATACTCAGGAGGATTGTGGGCCATGTGTTTGATGCTTCCATGTTATACAATGCTACATATCCAATTGTCTTTAGGACTTTCCTTCTCAAACACCCTATCAATATCTCAAATGCAACATGCCCAAAATTAATTTTTGCTTATTTTCTAATAACAATATAATGATAATAACAGCTAACATTTATGCCATGTTTTCTATGCGCCATGCACTGTGCTAAGCATTTTACCATTATTATCTCATCAGATCCTCATAACAACCCTAGGAAGTGGGTGCTATTATGAAAACTGAGGCAAACAGAGGTGAAGTGACTTGTCCAGGACTACTCAGCTAGTGTCCGAGGCTGGATTCAAGTTCAGGTCTTCCTGATTCCAGGTTTAGCACTCTACCTACTGTGCCACCTGTTGTTGGTCATTCATTTCATTCATGTCTGATTCTTTTTGACCCCATTTGGAGTTTTCTTGGCAAAGATCCTAGAGTGGATTGCCATGTCCTTCTCCAGCTCATTTTACAGAAGAGGAAACTGAGGCAAGCAGGGTTAAGTGCCTTTCCCAGGGTCACCTAGCTAGAAAGTATCTGAAGCCAGATTTGAACCCAAGTTCTCCTTTCCACTGTACCATCTAGCTGCCCGTACTATGTCGCCTAGCTGCCTACGCACCCACTCCTCTTTCTGCCTTCATTATTTCTTTGAGGAATTCCACCATACACTAATTCTCACAAATCTGGAGCTTTGGGATTCTCTCTCTTGTATTGCACATGCAGTTATTTACTAAACCTGTTAGTCTTACCTTTCCCTTCCTCCTTGGCTATCTCCCTAATTCATGCCTTCCCACCACCAGCCTTTGTAACTTCTACACTTCATCGACCTCTTTGCTTTCACCATCTTGCTGCCAGCCTAGTCTTGCCTCTCGCTCTTTATTCCCTTCCTATAGCTGTTAAGTGAAGTTCTGACTTTCACAGTCTGCCACTTCTTTTGTGTCTCCTTTATCTATGAAGATGATGCCATTGGCACTGTCACTAAGAGGGCATACATGATGGAGGAATGAGCCCCTACACCCCTGTACGCTTCTCCTGATGAGCGCTTCTGAGGTCAGTCTATGACCAGGAAAAAGTGTGAAGTAACTGACCAATATGGGGACCAGCCCAGCTGACTGAGGGATTGTTCTTATTAAATCAGTCCCATATGTCTGTGCTTCAGGAAGCGTATCTAGCTTGACTCTTGTTACTTGAAAATAGGAGAGTAGAGACACAGAGAATAAGTTTTGAATTCCTGCTCCAAAACTTATTGAATGACCTTGGGCAAATGAGGATCTTTGTTCCTCGACTAGACCATCTGAAAAAAGGGCAAAGAACTGCTGCATTACCTACCTCACAGGCTGTTATAAGAAAAGGAACTTTAAAAAACAGGTATTCAATTATTCTTCAAAATGAATTGTTATTCCATTGAAAGGTGGGTAGAGTGCCAGACCTGGATTTGGAAGGTTCAAATCTCACTTCAGAGACTTCTTCCTAGCTGTATGATGCTGAGCAAGTCATTTAATCCCACTTGTCTAGCCCTTACTGCTCTTCTGCCTTAGAACTGATACTTACTATTGATTCTAAGATAGAAGGTAAGCATCTGAAAAGAAAGGTAGCACAGTGTAGTGGTTGGAAGGCTACCCTTGAATCAAGAAAATCCAGGTTCACATTTTGCTTCAGACACACACTCTAGTTAAGGGCAAGTCATTTAACATTTCAGTTTCCTCACCTCCTTTTCCCTCTTCCCAACTCTCTAAGTTTTAGATCAGTGGTATATCTCTTTTATTGAAGAGAGTTTCCATCCTGAAATTGCCTATAATACTGAGATCACAGGTTCAAGCTCATTCTTGTCCATCAAACATAAGTTACATCATATCAGTCTTCTATTTATGCCTGGGTTTGCGTTTCCAAGTAGATTTAACTGATTTCTAAATAAATATTATTTGAGCAGTCACATCAAGTTTATTACTATAACTCAGTTACTTTGCATTGAGACTTTCATACTGTGTTTCTCTGGTTTTATAGTTTGATTTTAGAGAAAAAAATTGATTTGGCTTTTTCCACTTCTAAAATATTGTTCATGATTCATTTTCCCCGTACATCAGTAACTACTTTTCTGAAGGTCAATATCCAATTTCTTTTCTTCAGTTCTCTCCTTCTTTGCTTCATTTTGAAAACTCATCTCTATGTGTTTGAAGAAACTTCAGTATCCTCAGACATGTAAAATCATGGAAATTATGATGTTCATAGCAGAGCAAAAATAAATTGGGAAAATATTTCAAATTCATCATGAGGAAATGAACTTCAATGTTTAATATCTTAGGATTTAGAGCTAAAAGGGACCTTAGAGATTTATTTCCACTCCATATTTCAGGAGAGGAACCTGAGGCTTAGAGAGGTTAAATAATTTGCCATAGGTCTTGTAGCTACTAAGGAGTAGGGTTGGCATTTGAATCTAGGTCCTCTGAGTCCAATTTCACTATTCCATAGTTTGTTTAAGAGAATTCTATCAGAAAAGTAATGTTAACCTATGTGAGAGACCAATGAGAATGCACGGTACCATGACTCAATTTAAGTTTCCTTATTAAGCAAAAGGCTCATTTCTGCCTTTCTTATTGCTTTTGGTTCCCTTCACAGAATATTTTGTTAAGAGCTTTCCATGAGCTGCCCCTCCGAGATCTACAATAAAGGAGAGACAGACTGAGAATTTAGGAAAATACATTTGAAATACAAATGTGACTATCAAAGTTGCCGGGTGTCTTCATAGAATATTGTGCTAGTTTTTCTTCAATTTCTTTTGTACCTGCACTTATTACTGAGGTCCTGCATAGAATAATGTATGGCCAATCATATGAAAGTAAAAGGGGGACTGCTTAAACTTTCCAGCCAGTCCTTGTATTGTCTTAGGAGTCAGAGACCAAAAAGCCTGTAATACCACCACTGGTAAAAGACCTTTGGGTCTTGCTCAGCAGGCAACTGCATTAGAAACAGAACATTATTCAGGCTTCTTGTCAGAATCTGTCTTAGTGTGGCAAAGTAGTGTATGGATTTTGCTGCAGAATCCACTAAATGAAAGCTATAGATTATGATTTCTTGACTCCTGCTGGATATTGGTTACCAAAGAGTTATTTATTCTCTTGGGATATTCACTATCATTGTTCTCAATTATTCCTGACACCAGACCTATATAACTCTGAGGCTCTATCAGGAATAAAAATAAATAATCTCATACTTTTAGGTAAAAATATGCACAACAATTTGCTGGTAAGCTATGGTGAAGACCCAGGTTTCTATGACTTAGTCATGAAAATGAAGAAGGACTTAAAGGAAAGGACTAGTGGAAAAGGGAAGATTGTTGATCAGATGAGGAAGAGACTAATCAACCGCGCCAGTTGAGATGCTCATGAAGTGATCCCTGCAGGAATTTTGCCCTAACAGTTTTCCAAGGGAGCTAGTCACAAGAGCTACTAGCAAAATGTGACAAAAGACTGAGGACTTCAAGTTTAACAAGTGTGGAGGGCAGAGTAAATAATGCAAAACATTGCATAAAGTACATGATCATTGTCTTTCTGCCAAGTCCTTATATGCTAGTCACACTTTTAGAGTAGAAGGGGCTGAAGGAACTCTTCCACTTGGTAAGAGTCCTTTAAAAAGGACTTCAATGTAAAAACAAGGATTAAAAAGAATCTAAAGAGGGAGAGAAAAGTTCCTGCTCTGTGACAAACACTGGAAAGTGGAAGAATGTGACACAAAGAAAAGGAAGGACTAGTGAACCCCTGGAAATAAGTGTTAAAATAGGAGGCTTTTAAAGAGAACAGATAATGTACCCTCTGAGGAAAACATACCTTCTTATCTTCCAAGGAGGCAGCTAGGTGGTGCAATGGATAGGTCACTGACCCTGCAGTCAGGAAGATTTGAGTTCAAATCCAGCCTCAGACACTTACTAGCAGTGTGGTCCTGGACAAGTCAATTAATCTTTGGATGCCTCAGTTTTCTCAACTGTAAAAAGAGATAATAATACCTACCTTGCAGGGTTGTTTTGAAGATCAATGGGATATATTATTTGTGAAGCACTTACACACTGCTGTCATATAGTAGGTATTTAATAAATGTTTACCCTCCTTCCTCTTTCCAAGGAATGAAGATGTGACTGTAGGGCACAGGGGGTATTTTCATCTACGGTAGCAATTAGAAGCAATGGTTTTAGAAAAGGCAGATTCTGGAAGTGAAAGCTGTTTAAGACGATGGTTATCTGTAAATGGGTTTTGGACTTTTGTGAATTTAAAATATAAGCCTGATAATTTGTTGACTAAAGAAGAAGTTTGCCTAATGAGGAACTGGTAAAAATGATCTCTATCTACCTCTAGTCTTGTGAAGCTAATCAAAAGGACTTTTACATGAAAAGGACAGGGGAGGGCTAGGAAAGAAAACTGTCAAACTACAAAGCTAGATACAAAAGGGGATTACTATACAGTGTAAGAAGGCCAACAGCAGGGATACCCAGAAATTCACAGGAAATAAAAATCCAAACAAGGAGCGAGCAACAAACCCCATGATCTCAGATGCTCAGACACAGATATACAAAGTGTGGTGAACTAGAAATCCTAATGCAAAGAGGCAAATTTGACCTCGGAGATCGTGGAGATGTGGTAAGATAAGACTAAAGATGTAAATATGGTTCTGGTAGGATTTTCTTTTATCTAGAAGGAATAACATGACTATAAGGAGTAGAAGGAGTATATATTAATATGAGGGGAAATCCAGGAACTATCATGAAGAAGTATAGAGGAGAACATTAGGATAAAGGTCAATTGAAGCAAAATTGAAGTGGTAACTAAAGAGAAGGAGGAAATAGATGAGCAGTTTAGGAAACCTCACAAGGCTGAAATGGAGGCATGATATAGTAGTGTTGGGAGACTTTAATTATGTAGATATCTCTTGGAGCACTCTCTGACAGACTCTGCCTTGTTATATCTTTCAAAAAATTCAGAAAAATGAACAATTTCTTGATTTAAGGATCATGGAACTCTCTAGATGCCATGATTTTTTAAAAGCCCATACACTTAGATTCTAAGTCTTAGAAGGACTTCCAGAAATATGATTGAAAACTGCCCAGATCTAGTGTAAGAAAAAGGCAAATTAAAGGTAGAAAGAATCCATCAACCACTTCCTTAAAGGATTCTCTGAAGAAAAATGTACCAGGAATGCTATAGTCAAGATTCAGAGCTCCCATATCAAAGGAAAAAAAAAAAGAATTCAAATATCCAGGAAGAAGCAGTTTAAGTACCACAGAATTATAGTCAGGATTTTACAAGATCTGAAAGCTTCTTCTAAAAATGAGGAAAGATCTTGGAATACAATATCCAAAAAGGGTAAAGGGGGTAGGTTTATGGCCAACAATAATTTATCTTGCAAAAGTAAATATAATCCCATGGAGAGGGGGCAATAGGCCTTAAATGGAACAGGAGACTATTAAACATTTGTGATGAACAGAATAGAACTGAATAGGAACTTTGAAATAGAAATACAAGAATCTAGAGAAACTTGGATAAATTTATTTGAGCAATTGGAAAGAATTACATGATGATGTTATGGTTATATTCTAAAAGGGAGAGAAGAAACAAATGTCCCTTTAGAACCATAACATCTTCAAAGGATATTGGGATAGTTAAACTACAAGAATAACAGAGTGGTGGGCAAATTGGTTCTGTGAGTAAATTTTTTTTTTTGCTCTAAGAATTTGAAGAGGGGAAAGGGAAAGAAAGGTAAAAGGAGGTATACATTATTAAAGAAAGGTCAGGAATTTGCCACTTCTCAGACTTAGGGTATATAAAATGAATATATAAACAGAAGAAAGGATTGGGGGACCTGGGCATCAAATGAACCTAGCTTGTATCTGAAATGGACAAGGGAGGGTTAAACACACTACAAGCACTTTGTACATCAAATTCAATAGAGTAAACAAGTAAGGATTGGTCAGGGGAGTGGTTAAGAAGGAGGAGAGAAAATACCAGGGAAGGAATAGTCATAAAGACAACAAATATCCTAATTCTGAAGGGAGTATTAGAAGGGGAAGAAAGCAAAACAAAGCACTAGGAACTATGGGAATACTTTAGATTGCCTCTTAGACAACTGAGGAATGGTGGAACAAATTGTGACATATGAATATTGTTCACTGTAAGAAATGAAGAAAGAGACAGTTCTAGAAGCTCCTGGGTAGTGTGAACTTACTTTCCGGGATTTGAGCAGAGCCAGGAGAACGGTTTATACGAGCTACATCAACATTGTACAGAAAAACAACTTGGAAAGATTTAAGAATTGTGATCAATGCAGTGACCACAGAGGGCCTGTGCTGAAATTGCCCACCACCTGATAGAGGTGCGATGGACACAAGGTGCATAGACATACATTTTCAACATGGCCATTGTATAAATTAATTTTGATGGACTATGCTTATTTACAGGTTCCCCCTCCCTTTTTTCTCTAGATTTTTAACTAAGGGTGGGGGCGTTGAAGAGAGAGACAGACTGAGAGAGAGCCCAATAGTAGCATAAAAAAGGCCACTTAGCAAATGCACAAATGAAACAGAAGGGAGAATAGACAAGCAAGACAGCTCTGAAATTAGCATTTAGATTTATAAATACTTTAAAAAAACAAGCAGCACGAAATGGGGATTTACAGTTTTATATGGAAATTGTTTTCTTGTGTGAAGGAAAATTTTCTCTCTTTTTTTGTTGTTGTTTAAATTCAGATAAAAAAAATGTGCCTGGATGCCTCTCTGTCCTGAGAACTTTCTTTGCAATTGCATGAGATAAAGTACAGACTGTGACCCTAAGGAAGCTAATCCCAAATACAGGATAAAGTCTCTTTTCCCTGTAATCTCTCTCTCTCTCTCTCTCTAACATCATTTCAAATAAGAGGTGAAAAGGAGTTGCTAATTATGTACCTGAGCCAGCCATGCCTGGAACATTGGGACAGTTTATCTGATTATACAGTATTTTGAGTTGAGCTGCAACTGCCTTTGGGGAAAATTCAGGGAACTAGGAGGGCATGGCGCCCATTATGGGTGCAGGTTTACCAGCATAGGGTAATAAGGAATCCTAGCCTTTCCTTTGTGGGGTTGGTAGAGAAAGTTGCCTAAGAGAGGAGAGCTCCAAGATGATAGCACCCTGGGGTGCAGAGCAGGGGTGGTTCCTGCCATGTCTACAGACAACCACAGGATGAGGCAGCTGCTCGGTGAAGTCTCCTCCAGCCACCTAAATGCTGATGATCTGGGACAAAATCCTGCTTCCCTTTTGTTAGTTTTCCATTTTAGGGTTTTGCAGCCTTCCCTTCCATAATCATATAGAATGGAAGTATTCCTCTTTTGTGGTTTGAGGACTATTTCCAAATTTAATAAGGAGGAGGTGATGGCAATTCATTATATGAATAATCCTGTAGCTAAGATGAAGCGTACCCTTTTCATTCTTCTTTATACACGCATCTAGTATGAACTAGAAGAGATGAAAATTAAGACAGAAATGGGGGAATTTGGCAAGAAAGGCTCAAGGGCCAAGAAGGAAATTCAGAGGGGACTGGAAGCTAAAACAAAAATCTGAGGTGAACAGAATGGAGGGCCTATAATTAACTCCTGCCCCTCCTCCTATTCCTGTCCACGTGTTCCACCTGGGGCTTGGCTCCAGAGAGCATCAGTCTTGGAAGAGAAAACCGAGGCTTCAGTCTTGGCTCTCACAGTTACTAGTTATTTAATGCTGGACAGGTCACTTAATTTCTCTACATCTTATTATCCTCATCCGTCATAGAAGTAATTCTTCAACCGACTTCCCCACAGTGGTGGTATAAGGAAAGCATTTTGTAAGCATCAAAACAATGTAGAAATATGAGGTGTTGTTAATATCTCAGCTGGAGTGAGAGCAAGCAAGTATTTGTTACCCTAAACATTTCCAAGCAGGGACAGTGGTTGGAGAGGAGCCAGGCATAGCTGGTCAGTGAGACTAGGGCAGGTGGCAGAGCTGGCTTTAGTCCCTTAGCTATATTTGTTTAATCTGAAGGATCACACTTGACATTGTCTAGGCTGATCAAGAAAATGTCATAGAAACAAGATTCCAAGAACCATTTGACCCAAGACTTATGGGATGCTCAGTAGACTAGTTTCTGAGGAGAATAACCTGTTTGCTTTGTAGATACTCTGAGAGAATCTGATACTTAAAATTTCCTGAAGCTTCATGTCCATGGGTGGGGGGCATCTGGAGAGAGTGCCAGGTCTGGAGTAAGGAGCACTCATCTTCTTGAGTTCAAATCCAGCCCCACATACTTACTATATGACCTTGGGTAAGTCACATAGAACCCTGTTTACCTCAGTTTTCTAATCTATAAAAATGAACTGGAGAAGGAAATGGCAAACTACTTCAGTATCTTTACCAAGAAAACTTCCAAATGGATTGGACACAACAGAAAAAAAAATGACTACCCATGTCCCTGTTCACAATTATACCCTTTTATTAGAAGGGAAGCCCATTCAGTAGAGTCATTTCATCAGGACGCTCAAGAAAGTAACATAACGCTGTAGTATGATTTCATGTTTTAGTAAGTAGTTTTAAGTTTGTGTCTCTAAATCTTATTTATTTGTCTTCATTGTATTTATTGGATATGCCATTACACAGCAGTCTTTCAGACATATTTACTAGAGCAAAGAGAGTACTCCTGTCTCTTTACACCCTTCAGTTTAACAGACAACATAAAGTGTGACATCGATACACAAATATTCTAACCATGGCTTTAGGTAAATAAATGCCACCAGTTAAAGAAGCAGGGTTACTCTAGACTTATCTCTTTCCCTTCTGGGGAAATTATCGAATTACTGTTAATTTTAAGTGTTTTTTTTTCCCTGAGGGGAAAGCAAGAGACAGTGGATAAGTGAAATCCTTAATTTTAGTTTCCTCCTCTCCCACTTAATGAAAGCAACAACCAGCAAAAACCTTGGATGGATTGGAGTTTCGCAAATATATTCTTGAAACCTTAGCTCCAACTTCTCCCACTTTCAATCAGTGGGCAAGCCCTCTGCAATATTTCTCCCATCCAACCTGTCCTTTTAATTTGTACTGTCATCAGTCATTACCATCCAATAGTCATTTAACTGGACCACATTAATATACTAATTTCTCTGCCTCCAATCTTTTCTTCACTCTAGTTTTAAAACCCTTTCATCCTTGAAACCACTCCACATTTCTTTTTATCCACAAACAACTAACTCTGTATATTCAAAATTTGGGCTGGTTTCCTTATTAGAGTAGAAGGTAAAAGAATATCTTTCTTCTCTCAGGTTTATAAAGGAGAATGAAGGGTTCCTTGAAATCGTTGAAGAACTGCTTTAAAGAGACAACAAAAAGGGGAAAAGATTCAGAAGAATCAGTGATGAATTCTAACCTGTGAGGCCAAAGGACAGATGAAAGACACACAGGGGAAAGGATAGGGCTACTGAACTTTTGGAGCTATGTAATTAGAATCCTGCCCTTTCTGTAGGGTGGAGATGGTCCCGCTGAGGAGGAAGCAACTTCTTATACACCAAAGAATAAAGATGTGAATTCACAAATGCCACCAGAAAAGAAATTATTCAGTGCTGGTTTGAGGAAGAAAATGATGCATAGTAGATATTGAGGACTGTGCTGAGGGTTACTGGGGTAGCTATATTTTGATTTGACCTGAGCAGTAGAGAGGTATGTTATTTTCTCTGTATAATCAATACATGATAGAGAATCTCCTGAAGTTTTTCACACTGTGACCACTACCTATTTTTGGCATTTCATGTGGGGACAAATGATATTAACAAAATGAATGCAGAAAAAAATTGCAGGGAATAGGACATTTTAAGTAAGAAAATGAATTGTTCAGGGAAAAGATGGCATTTTTATTACTACTGCTTATCAAGGTAGAAACATCAGAAGAAAGAGAGAGATTTTGAAACTGAAGAGCTTCTTTTAAAAATGTTGTCTTAAGGAGGCAGCTGGGTAGCTCAGTGGATTGAGAGTCAGGTCTAGAGACAGCAGGTTTTAGGTTCAAATCTGGCCTCAGACGTTCCCTAGCTGTGTGACCCTGGGCAAGTCACTTAACCCCCATTTCCTAGTCCTTATTCTAAAGTCCTTATTCTAAAGGTAAGGGTTTTATAAAAAAAATGAATAAAAATGATGTCTCAAGAATTACAGAATTGCAGATTTGGAAGGGATTTGAGAGGTTATCTCGTCTAGGTTCTCTCTGGCAAAAAGCCTTCTCCATAATATCTTGAATAGGTCATCATTCCATCTTTTTTTTTTTTTAAAGTGAGGGTCAACTCTTTATCTCTCAACATTGCCTTTTCTACTTTTAGATAGTCCTGATTATCAGGAAGTTTTTCCCCCCTATAGATTCTTAATCTGTCTTTTTGTAATTTCTATTTGTTGTTCTTAGTTTTGCCCTTGGGCCCAATCTGAACAAGCTATTATTGAGTCGGTTTAGTTGTATCCAACTCGTTATGACCCATTTGGGGTTTTCTTGGCAAAGATACTGGAGTAATTTGCCATTTCCTTCTCTATCTTATTTTTACAGATGAGGAACTGAAGCAAAGAGGCTTAAGTGACTTTCCCAGGGTCACATAGCTTGTGTGTGTCTGAGGTCAAACTTGAACTCGAGAAGAGATTTCCTGACTGCAGGTCTTGCACTCTACCCACTGCCCACCCAGCTGCCCCTTATCTGAACAAGACTAATCTTTATTCAATGCATTTCAAGTACTCAAAGAAAGCTTTCATGAGGTTCCTCCTCTTCTCCAAGTTGACCATTCTTTTTTCCTTTAAAAAATCCTTATGTGACATAATCTTAAGGTCATTCACCATCTTAGTTATTTGACTCTGGATGCTTTCTCAGTTGTAAATGAGATTTGGGAAAGGCTTTTGGATTCTAACCCCATCATTCATAATATGGAAATATTGGGTTACTAACCAGTAATGAAGTGCACCCAAAGAAGGTTAGTTGATTGAAAAAATGCCTTGTGCCTTACACATTTCATTAAGAGGGATTTAATTTGAAAATGGAAAATAAGGGGGGAAACTGCTCACATAGATCTGTAAAGTCATATCCTATAGAGTGGCAGGTAGGAAAATGATTATCCCCCAAGAGGAAGAGCAGTTCTAAAAGGAAATCAGTGATAAATTCCATAGCCTCAAATCTATAACACAGATTACAAAGTATAAGTAATATATAGAGATCTTAATTCAGGGGTAGAGATCTTAGTGCAAGGAGGTAAATTGACCTCAGCAGTATCACCAGCATTTGGTAGAATGGGATTAGTGTCTAAAATATTATTATGGAAATGTGTAATCTCATTTAGAAGGAGCATCATAGATAGAAGGTATGAGGGAGTGACATTATTTATTAAGAAGATATGCTTAAATCCCCCCCCCCCCCCTTCCTCTTCCCTGACCCTTTTCTTACACACAATAAGCCTTTGCTATAGTACTCAATCTCTGTCTCACATTTGCCTCAGGTCAGACCCCCTGTCAGCCAGGTTTGACAGCAAGGAAACTCAGGAAGAGAAGCCATGATGAAAGGCATTGGAATAAGAATAAATAGAGAAGTAGGGATGATATTGTTTGCAAAATATGCTGCAGATCATCTGACTAGGAAGAAGAAATAAGCTGAGTTCAGGAAAGATCACAGAACAGACATAGAAGCATGAAATAGTAGGGATAAAAGACTTGAACTATCTGGATATCTGATGGATTTCTCTCTTCCTGTCTCTTTCTCTCAAAAGTAGAGAAGTTGATAAACTCATAACTAGCCTTAATGATATTCTATTCCTTTGAAGAAATAATTGATATTGTTAAAGCATTTTAAAGTTAGCAAAGCATTTTACAAGCACTTTTATTTATTAGGCCCACAAAACCTGGTGAATTACTCTAGGTCATATTATCTCCATTTTACTGATGAGGAAAACCAAGTCAAAGAAGATGCAACTTCTCATCTAGCTAGTAAGTTTCAGAGGTGGGATATGAACCCAGGTCTTACTCCAAACACAGATTCTTAATAACCAATGATGAATTGATGAAAGAAGGAATGACTAGAAGTGCTATTTTGAACTCGATTTTAATGGATAATGAAGAACTCATTGCTCAAGTAGAAATGATAGGAACCTTGGGAGGAATTAAATACTGCATCTTAGAGAGGAAGAAAGCTCAGTTAGTTTTTCATTTTGGGAGTCTGAATTTTGGAGTGTTCAGAGAAAAGATATTTAGTATCCCTTGCCTAAAATCCTATGGGCAAAGTTGGCAAAAGAGGAGTGGCAAGTTTCAAAGAATTAAAATTTGAAGCTATAAACATAAATGATTCTAATGAAGAAGAAATAAGGACACTCTAAAATGATTATTATGGTTGCATTCAGAACTCATTGACCATTTTAGATTTTTAAAAGACATTCATAGAAGATGAAAGCAAGGGCAAGTATCAGGATGAATAAAGAAAAGTGGTAGAATCATGTAAAAATAGTATCAAGAGTGCTAAATCTCAGAATGAATGGAACCTAGAGATGAATGCTATACAGGAGTTGTTGTAAAAAAGTGACTTTTAGTTTGATATTTATCAATAGTGTGACGTGGAAGCCAAAAATGCCATTTCAATCAGGCTACATTTCAGAGGCAGAGTATCCAGAACAAGAGAGGAGAAAGACCTCTTATTCTCTGCCCTGATTAGACTAATCTATGTCTGAAAGATTATGTTCACATTTTTCCAGAGCACATTTTGGAAAGGACTTTCACACACTGGAGCCTGGTCAGAGGAGAATATTCAAAGCACTGAAGAAACTACCAGATGAAGACTGGTTAAATGAAATAGAGACGTTTAGTCTAGAGGAGAGCAGTATGCCATATTTCTTTTTCTTTACTTTTTTTAAAACCTTACTTTCTGTCTCAGAATTGATACCAAGTCAGAGAAGTGGAAAGGGCAAGACAACTGAAATTAATTGACTTGACCATGGTTACACAGCAAGAAATGTCCAAGGCCAAGTTTGAAACTAGGACTTTCCATCTTCAGGCCTGGCTCTTGATTATCCACTGAGCCATCAACTTGCCTCAGCATGCTGTTTCAAGAGCAATTATGGAGAATAGAGATTCAGTTAGTTCCTTTTGATCCAGAAGGCAGAATCTAGGTCTAATGGTCAGAAGTTGCAAAGTGGCAGATTTTGTCTCAATATAAGGAAAAATCTATTAGCAATTATAATTTCCCTAAAAGTAGAATGGGATGCCAATGAGGTAGTGAATTATCTATCACTGGAGGTCTTCAAATGGAGACAAGAAGACAACTTGACCAGTATGTTGTAATAGGATTCCTATTTTGATACAGATTGGATTTGATGATTGCTATGACCTCTCCGTGTCTAGAGGACCTCTTCCAACTCTGATACTCTGTTTCTTGTCATATTGCTTCTCCTCTTAGAACTCTTCAGTGGCTCACTATTGCTTATGGAACAAAATCCAAATAGCATTCAAGGACCTCTACAATTTGCTCTTACCTTGTGTTTCCAGACTTATATCACATATTGCACATTAAAGGCAAATTGCCTATGCCCATCATCACATACTTTACCTCCTCTGTTCTTTTCCTCATAACTGCTCTCACCACTTTTGAATGTGCACTTTCCTAACCCATCTTTCACTTTTGAAATTCCATCAATCCTTCAAGCTGCAGCTCAAATGCTATGAAGCCTTTTCAGATTTCTTCCAACTGAAAACATTCTTTTCCCTCTCAGGACTTGACTAGCATTCTTCGCTTTCCATATGTATTTTTCTACTTCGCACCATTTATTTGTATATATACCATCTTTCTTTTCTATCTCCTCCCCCATCCCCAATGCCAGTTTGAAGGCTAGTCCCTTGAGGCCAGAGATCATGTGTATTTCTATTAGTATCGTATAAATAGTACCACGTACATAGAAAATACTTCATATAGATTTGGATTATTTAACATCCTGATGGAGGTTGTAACAAATAGTCAAACAATGAAAAGATATATTGTAAAAGAAGGAACAAGAAGATTCAGTAAGCCCTGTGATGCAGTACCACATCAAATCAACTACTATTTATGTGTCTAGTTTTTTTTTTAATAGGAGAAAAGGTTTGAATTCTGGACTCTACTACTTCCTATCTATGCTATGTTGAACAAATCACTTAATCTTTCTGAGTAACTTCTTTTGTAAGTGGAAATCTCCATCTCCTACAAAATTGGAATATCTGGAGGACAAAGTGGTATAGAAAGCACATCACAAACCCCAAAGTGCTATGCAACTGCCAGCTATTATTATTAAACAATATAACAATACATTATTGAAAAAATAAGGAATTGACTACAATGGAAATTAGTTTATTCCTGAATGTGTTTGCATAAACTGATGACTGCTAGGACCATTCACAGAAAATCATGAATGATAAGATACTCTGTGAGAAAAAGTTTGATTATGGGTTTTTTGTATAAGCAAAGGATTTTTGTGCTTTTGAAATTTTTTTATTGTTTAAAAATACAAGGGCAATGAGCTTATAGTAATGGCTAATGTTGCTCTGAGGGGAGTGGAAATTGATACAGTAAGGAACAATATTTCTTCTCTGACAGTAAACAACTGTCAAATAAACCTCAGAAATGACATTCCAAGAGCATCTGTGGGAAGTTTAGAGATCCGTTAGTCCTGAAAGAGTTATTGGTTTTCTTCAAGCTTCATCTGATGTTTGCTAAAAAATAGATTCCCCCCCCCCCCTTTTGCAACAATCTGGTGGGGAAAATCAAATATGTTAACATCTGCCTAATGTCATCATTTAGAGACTTATAAGTAAACTGACAGTTCTGATGGCAAGCAAATGGATAGCAAAACATTAGATACAGTTAATTCTCAGTTATCTGTATGCACATTATTCATTTTCTGAATTTGCTCTAGCTTATTTCAGCCCTAGATTGGTAAACTCCTCCCCAAATCCAGGGATTCCTCAGACTATCAGCAATTTGATAATGTATTTAAGCATCTCCTTATGGACAAGATGGAGAAATGTTAAAATTATAAATTGGGCAAGATGGAAGTGACTTTAGGGATCATCTGGTGTAACTCTCTCATTTTGCAGCTAAGGAAACAACATGGGAGGTGGAGTGGCTTGGCTTAGCCCTCATGGCTATAAGGAGACCAAGACAAGACTAGAACCTGAATTTCTGACGTGTTTTTAAAAATCCAGTGAATCCAATAAACATGTACTAAGCACCTACAATATGCCAGGCTCTGTCCTTAAAGCTGGGGACTCGATAATAAAAAAGAAGATAGTTCTTGCTCAAGGAGCTTATGATCTAAAAGGGGTGACAATACCCAAAGGCATCAAGAAAGCATGGGGGGGGGAGGAAATAGAGGGATACCAAAGGGTACCTTCCATGGAATATTTTGTTCCATGTTGTTGAAACCAAACAGGACAGCTAATGCAAAGGATAAAGGATCTAGGCAGAGGTTCTCCCTATTTTTTGGTATAAAGAAACTGAAGCTTAGAGATATTAATTGATTTTCATCAGAGTTCACAAAGCTAATAAATTGTGGTGCTATGAGCAGAGCCCAATATTCTGACTCCTAGTTTGGTTTTCTATCCATTACCATCCAATACTAGCCTAAGGAAAAACACAATTAAGAAGATGAATGACATAATACCCTTTATTTTGTTGTTAGTCTGAACCTGTGATTTCCCAAGACCTATATGGAAACTCCCTTCTTAGATGCACAATAGAAACCCATCACAATTCACAATCTTAGAAAGTGGACTGTAGGGCACTGAGGGGTTAAATAAATTGATCCTGGTCATTAAGATAGCATGTATCAGAGACACATGCTTTCCTAATTACAAGGCCAATCCTCTATCCATGATATTAAACTTCCTTTCAAGTAATGCATGCCATAGTCTAATATAAATTCTGGAGGATTAGCCATACCCTGGGGTTCCTTGAATACTGTGGATAATCAAAAGCAAGTTAAATTCCAGGCACAAGATAGTAAAGAGAAATCTAAATCTATAGGAGAAAATTAGCTTAACTGGAAAGAGACTGTGCCCCCCAAAGGCTATAGATGCCTCTGTATCAACTGGCTGTTGGCACTAGTATTCTAATCTGTTTTCCTTTTGATATACTTTGTGACCATGGACAGATCACTTAACCTGTTCAGAATAATTGGCTATTCATTTTCCTAAACTCTAACCAAGTTGTTGCAAGAGAACACCACAGAAAATGTGTTTACTCTGTCTATGAGAAAATTATTTGGTACTAGAACAGCCAGTGCTGACTTGAGAATGCTTACATAAACAGGTTGGAGGATCATGAGTAGAAAGAATGAATAATAAAATTTCTCAGGAGAGCCCCTCAGAAGTCCTTTCCCCTAATTCCTTTGTGGTTGACCAACTTGCCTGCCTTGGTTTATTACTGCTTCATCTCATCATTACTACTGTAATTAGTAACGATAATAAAAGCTTATATCTTTATAGTATGTCACAGTTTCTCAAAGTGCTTTCCATATCTATTATTGCATAAGATCTCATTAAACATCTCTAGGATGTAGGCAGAGGGTCCCCATTTTTGATGTAAAGAAACTGAAGCTTAGAGACATTAAATGACTTTCAGAGTTCACAAGGTTAATAAATTGTGGCTGTAGGAGCAGAGCCCATATTCTGACTCCTAGACTGGTTTTCTGTCCATTACCATTTTGCCATAATGTTCCCTCTCTTATGTGATTAGGGTTAATTTTGATCTTAAAATACTCAATACATTCAGTTGGATTTAGAAGTCAAGGGACCTTGTTTTTACTGAGTTCTCTATTAATTATTGATGTGACCTTGGGCAAGTCATTTCACCTTTATTAGGCCTCAATTTCCTCATCTTTAACTTGAGAAAGTTGGATTAGATAATCTCCAATGTTCCTTCCAGTGCTAATTTTCTCTGTTCTAACCTAGGATCTTTTAGTATTATAATTCCATATTCTAAGCTTTGACATTCTATGTCCTCTTGTAAAATACCCCTAGTTGAATGCTAGTATTCTATGGTTCTATTCATTCTATAGAGAAGGGGATGTAATTTGTCCAAAGTCTTGAAGCTAACTAATAGCACTATGGGGGCAAGAACCAGTGAAAATGGTGCCACTATTAATATGATCCATATAATTTTCAGAGATACTTTTATTGTATAAAGCCATGTACCACTGTAGACTTTAGTATAACATAAAAAGCAAATAGAGAGAAATTCAAAATCAGGATAATTCTAGTCTGTAGTATCTATATCTGCTTATAGAAATATGGCACATTTCTCGCCCCCTCTCCCTCTGAAAGCTGACCAACATTTTGGACTATAGCCAGGTTTGAGGATATGGTACCATCTGTAAGAGATAAATAAATCAAAATATCATCAGTGGATAAGTATGTGCCATCTGCTGCCCCATCAGTTCAACTGGCAAAGGCCTCTGGAGAATTCCAAGGGAGAGTTTGCCAATATCCCTTTTGCCAGTACAAATGCCAGGAGAAAAAGGGAGAAAGTCAGCCTTAAGTGAATCCTGTTTTCTTTTTTCATTGCTTTTTTCTTATACTAGTGAGTTAATTGGACAAGAAATGTGTTGATTTTTGCCTTTGTTAAATAAGCAGCAGATAAACAATCCCTATTTACTACATTTTAAATTTAGAATAATTTTCATATTCATCCCAGCCACCCCCTTCCTTCTCTCCTCCTAAAGAAAACTTTCCTCACTATATCAGATCAAAAGCTTGACAGACTGGTCAATTCTTCATTGTTAAAATGCGTGTGCCAGTTAAAGAGTATTATAACTAAGAACAAGTTGAAATTTTGCTCAAAGTCCTCTAGTTCCAGCTACATCCCCAAACACACCATATTATTATTGACTTTTAATGCCACATTTGACTTTGTACAAGCACTTCTCTGGGTTACAGAACCATAACTATTGCGTTTCCTCTGAACAAATAATGGATCAACAAATTGCTTACCATCTCTGGGAAGAGGGAAGGGAGGGAATCAATTTGGATCTCATAACTTCAGAAAACATGTGGGAAATGGTTATTTCATGTAATTGGTAAAATAAAATATATTAAAAAAAAGAATGATGATCCACTGAACTTCATTCCATTTGATCGAGTGATCCCAGTAATGAGCATATATCCCCAAAAGGTAAAAAACTGAAAATATCTATATATGCTATTATCTTCATTATATCACTTTTATGGCAGTAAAAAATAGAAAGTGGGTGCCGATTAGTAGATAAATTCTAAAACTTTGTGATATATGAAGGTAATGGAATATTCACTGTAAGAAATGGGGAATATACTGCTAGGTTTGTACCTCAAAGAGATAATAAGGAAAAAGACTTGAACAAAAATATTTATAGTCACATTCTTCATGGTGGCAAAAATTGGAAAATGAGGGGGTGTCCATAGATTGGGGAATGGCTGAACAAATTGTGGTATCTGATGGTGATGGAATACTATCGTGCTGAAAGGAATGATGAACTGGAGGAATTCCATGTGAATTGGAACGACCTCCAGGAACTGATGCAGAGTAAAGGGAGAAGAACCAGGAGAACATTGTACACAGAGACTGATACACTGTGGTACAATCGAATGTAACAGACTTTTCTACTAGTAGCAATGCAATGATCCAGGACAATTCTGAGGAACTTATGAGAAAGAATGCTATCCACATTCAGAGAAAGAACTGTGGGAGTAGAAACACAGAAGAAAAACACATGATCAATCACGTGGTTTAATGGGGATATGATTGGAGTTTGATTGGCATGAAAGGATCACTCTATTTCAAATATGAATAACATGGAAATAGGTTTTGAACAATGATATATGTATAACCCAGTGGAATTGCTTGTCGATTCCAGGAGTGGGAAGGGAAGGGGCAAGGAAAGACCATGAATCATGTAACCATGGAAAAATATTCTAAATAAATTAATTAATTTAAAAAAGAAATGGGGAATGTGATGAATCCAAAGAATGTAGGAAAATTTATTTGAATACATATAAAGCAAACTAAACAAAATCAGAAAAAATCAGAAAGATATAATAATATAAAAAGCCATATTAAAAAGCAGCCAAACAGAATGATTGTAATGATCATTTTAGTCCTGGAAAACAAATGTTGTAGCACACTTCCTCCTAGGAGAAAGATGGGGGACTTTGTGGGTTTAATGTCAGATATAACTTTTTTTTTACCTCTATTTTTCTTTATTACAATGAAGAATAAGGGATAGTTTGGATAATTACTGTGGTGTAATAAATGAAAGATACCAGTAAAATATGCAAAAAAATTGGATCAATTCAAAATTTTCTCACTTTATTAGGAATTACTCAGAGCTGACCAACCACAGTTATGTCCATGATAAATAAGTGTTGAAAGGAATTGATGTAATTATCTTTTCCTTTGACTCCTCTTTTTTGTTTATTTTTTTGCCACCATCTTTTTTTTTTTTTTTGGTGAATTAGACTCATAGATGTTTTTAAAAAGAAAGAAAGCACTCCCATGTTAACAGATGAGAAAGTTGAGGCTTAGAAAGGGCATGTGACTCATTTGAGGTGAGCAGCAGGGGATTCAAACCCAAGTCTCACAAGTCTGTGTACATATCCGGATTCTAACCATCATGCAGTATGTTAGAGGCAGGTCTAATATCAGCACTCTTTTAGTTCAGACCTGATGTTAGGATGAAATGATACACCTGCACTTCATTGAACAATTAACAAAAGATTTCCTTTGCCTAACACAGCAAAGATACACTAACTCTTAGTTTCTCTGGATGCAGACTCCCTTGTCTCTGTATGAAAAGGCATCTGGCCAGAAAGATTTGATATTGTGACTAAATGTGGTCTTTAAAAACCTACCAAGTTGATGGGATCCTGACTTTATTTGGATAGAACTTTTTATGCTCTTATGCGACTAGGAAATTGCTAGGGAAGCAGATCCTGCAGCCAATTTCTTTCCTTTTAGAGAAAACTAATCCTTGTTGCAGTAGAGGAGGAGGAGTTGTGGACTTAAGCCATACTGTATGGGAGAAGGAGGCATGGACCTAAACCACCTGGTGGGAAAATGCTGGTAGATATTAGTTCTATCACACTGTGACATCTTCCTAGAGTGGAAAGCAAGCTGAGGGTGAAAGTGACATTGGTCTCCTGCAAATTTCAGAGAAATATTAGAAATTATATAGTTCAAAGCCCCCAAGATAGATGGGAAAAGCAAGGCTTACAGGGAGCAAAGAAAAGAATATTGTCCAAAGTTATATAGCTACTGAGTGACAGCAAAAGCCTGAACTGAGATCCAGACTCCCAGTTCAATTCACTTTCCACTTTACTATATTGCCCTTGCAAACTGGCCATTGTTTTCTACCTTCCATTTGCTCTCTATTCCTTAATCTTATCCTAAGGGTCCTTGACCGTCTCAGAAACACAAGGAGATGGTAGGATCCTGTGGAGTTCTATTCCTGCCCAGCCATAGCAGCTGGGAAAAACCTTCAGGTCCCCTGCTAGGTAGGCAAGCCATCAATTTCTTGGCTGTCTTTATAGTGTGTGTGAAGACTAACTAATTAAATGCTCTAAAGTGCTCAGTAAGGAACTATGTCCATGCTTTTACAAATTTCTTAGGTATGACTAGGAAAGCCAAATTTGATGTGAGTGATTTCTTCCCTTTGTCTTCCTATGAACATACATATGCTTCCTTCCTCCCATCCCCTACAAGCACCTACCAGAAGACACATATCTGTTTCCTGATTGGAGGATGAGACCTAAAGCTATAAACTTCAGAGTAGGATTCCTGGAATCTGTCATGCCTAGTGAACTGGATTGGAGGATAACATGACCCCTTCTGGGTTATATTCCTGGAAGCCTCATTTTCTGTAAAGTGGATGTGCCAGAAACACTTCCCCTTGGTCATAATATTGATGTGCCCACTGACAAGCACCATCTAAAAACTATTGCACAGAAGTGGAATTTGCTTAGCCCTCTCCTGACTTAGTACACTTAGACAGAACAGCAACAGTTCAGGAAGTGCCAGTGGGTAAGGAAGATGTAATTTGCTTTCACATTTTCATCTTTACTAAGAATAATATTAACTATCTATAGAGTATTGTGTAATGTCAAGGTTTGCCTGAAAATGGCATTTAGTTTTCTAAATAAATGAACAGGAATTTGGGAAGGAATTGAATGAAATGTGTTTGTTGTCCTATAGAGAGAATCAATTAGATTCGACAGAGGCATGCAGATTTGGGATCCAGGACGATGCCCTGAAATGTGGCCCTAATTATATGTGTCTTTTTGATCCTTGGAGATTAGAAAGGAGTGTTCACTAGAAGTTATCCTATGGACTGTATCTTCCACAATGTTTGGACTGTCTTGTGTGAACCTGCAATGTGGCGATGTCATCAAGTGAAGACTGGTAGGAGTGTGGTCTACAAAGCAGGGTTTTCAAGTAGATTGGAGCAAACACAGATGTGGTGGTAATGTGTATGGAAAGACAAGTTATGAGTTGCAGTCAGAGTAGGGAGAAAGAAGATTGCCATGTCCATGTTACCACTGAAACCAGTGGTATACTGGTAAATATTTAACAATGAGAGAGAGAGAGAGAGAGAGAGAGAGAGAGAGAGAGAGAGAGATACATGACATGCTTTTAAATTTAATCTGCATTGTTATCATTTTCTCAAACACTTTCTTAAGTCTAGAAATCAATGAAATAATAACTCAAGGCTTGATTTGTAGTGTTTGCCAATTTCTGGGGAGAACACTGAAAACTGAACAATTGAAGTCAATTGGAGCTGGCTTTAACACACCACTTTCTGAAACCCAATATTATACCTGGGCCACAAGGACTCTATATCTGAGATGAGGGTTGTCAGTTTGTTCTGCTTTCCCTCAGGGAGTGCCAAGAAAGACACTCCAGAAGTCAGACAGTAATACATTCTAACTGTCCATCACTAGGAATATGAAATGTGAAAAGGCTTTATCCTCCCAACATTTTGGGGAGTCAGATTGAAAGGCAATTAGATTACTTGGGTATGACTTTGTATATGGGTGTAGAGAATATTTTACTAATTAATTCATTTCCTTTTAATTTATGTTGTTTTATGTATTAATTAAATACCTTTATTTTTGGACAAATATGTCTTTAGAATGGTCCAGTGATACAGTAACATAATAGAGAAAGGGGTTTTGGACTATTAATTTAATAGCTATTATTCTGAAAAAGAATTCTTTATTCTCTTTCTTTATCTATTTTGAGTTAACACTTGGTTAATACTATCTTAAGTACCCCTAATTAATACCTCATCAGACACTAAGAAAAAGTGTTCATAAGTCATTTGTTGAAATGGGTAGCAAATCAATCAGTCAGGAAATTGTGAATCCTTTTGATAAGAGTTTATACCTCCAGAGGATGAGAAGTGGATTCCACAAGACACTGCCTCCCTGGGCAGTGCTAGACAATTTGAAAGCTGTGATTGGCTCCTGTGAAGAGGG
The DNA here is from genome assembly GCF_027887165.1 of Monodelphis domestica. Taxonomy (NCBI): domain Eukaryota; kingdom Metazoa; phylum Chordata; class Mammalia; order Didelphimorphia; family Didelphidae; genus Monodelphis; species Monodelphis domestica. Next base: position 135,014,804 of record NC_077233.1, on the reverse strand, counting down.
GAAGGGACAAGAAGGCACTATAAAAGCCCTGAATTTCTGGGGCTAGAGGTCGACTTCAGAAGTCATCCTTGACAGGTCATTGTCTTCAGCTCGAACTGCCTCTTGGAGGGAAATTGGGTGAGCGAATAGCTGGATTTTCTTTCCTGACTTCTGGAGAGAGATTAATTCTTGTTAAGAGTTAACACGTTGTGCTGGGCTGAGTTGAGCACTGGAGCAATATTTAGTGTGATAAGCTAAATATCTTCTCTACCCTCTTTTTGTATTTCTCAACTTTCACTCTTTCCACTTATTTTGTAAATAAAAACTATTGAAAGTAATTTTGACTTGAGCTGTAATATTTTAAATTGGTGACCACCATATAATTTATAATTTTTATATATTTTAGTCAAACTCTTAATTTTAGTTCCTTACATTTTCTAAAAACAATCATATCCTAGATAGGAGTAGCTAAGAGTTGTGATATAATAACAGAGACACTTCCCACAAATTCTTGAACCTCAACTTCCATATCTAAAAGATGGGAATGCTTAGGTGGTATCAAGTAGTATTTTCAGAACACTTCAAGGTCTTTGAAGGTAATGTTACAGTTGAACATGGTTCAATCTTCAGATCATCTTCTAAGTGGGGATGTGCTAAGTAGATGATATAATACTCTCAGTACCTTCTATTTGAACATTTAGACAAACTAACTCTAGATCCTTTGGCTGAAAGAGAAAATTTAGTAAAACAATCATAGCATGACCTTAATGATTTTAGAGTCCAGATCACACTTAAGCAGAAATCCTCTCCACAATATCCCTAAGTTTTCACCTTGGTACGATTCATCTAGTTTCTACTTAAAGACCTCTGTGGGGTACCTATTATTTCCCAAGGAGGAAGGGTCATTTCACTTTTGGATGGTTCTAATTATTAGGAAGTTTTGGGTTTTTTTTTGTTTTTTTGTTTTTTTTGCAGTGGGGTTTTGGAATAAGTGCCAGACTCCTATTACACTTATATCAAACCCAGATGTGGTTCTTTGTAACTTCCATATATATATTTTCTCTTTCTGCCCCATGGGAGCCACATGAAGTAAGTTTAATCCCTCCTCTACATGAGAGTCCTTTCTTGAGTCTTCATTTCTTGCCTACAAATATCACCCATTATTCTAATCAATTTCATTATAGTAGGTTTTCATATTCCCTCATAGTCCAGGTCACCTTTCTCTCTATATATATTTGAAGGTTAATGATCTTCCTAATGTAGCAGACTTTAGGTTGAAGGTCTCTTTTCACTCAGGAGAGTAGTAAAACTCCGAGGGAGTGTGAACCTTAAAAATTCTCAGACCCTACTTCATAAGGTTAAGATTGTAAACCTTAAAAATTCCCCATTGGGACCATTCCCCATTTGGGCAGTGAAGGTACTAGATCAGGAATGTGAGAACTCTACTTAGATCAGGAATGTGAGACCTCTACTCCACTCCTACTTAAGCCTGCTTTAGGGGAAGAAACTCCTTGCTGAACAATGAAAGATACTTAAACTCATAGTAGGACAAAAATTCTTTAAGCCATGCCTATTTTTGGATATAATACAAAAGGGTGCTAAGTACCTACAAAGGTCAGGCAACTTGTGAACTTACAAGGAACAAAGAGGTGAAAACTTACTCAGAGATTCTAGTCTACTCAGGCGTGAATTACTCAAAAGATTAGTCTACTCAGGTGTGAACTAAGAATGGTCTGTCCTTTGAAAAACGTCTACTGTGATTGGTAGATGGGAGAACTTAGGGGAGGTGACATAGGAGAAAATTCCCTATATAAGGAGATGACAGTCTCCTAAGACAGAAGAGTCTCTAAGGAGGCTGTTGGGAGAGAGCTCTGGAAACAGGCTCTTGGGACAGTCTCTTGAGGACAGTCAGAAGAATCTCTCTGGAGAAGGATGGCTGGCTGAACTGATGTCTATATTCTTGCTTGGACAGATCTTGTGGTGAGTGATTAAGGACTGACTGATCTCTCTCTCTTAAGACTCAGGTCTAGGCCATGTTGGCTTAAGGCCCTTCATACTTATTCCTTTCTTACTCTTTCTCTTTTTCTTTAATTCCACATTTGTATTAATTAAAATCTCTATAAAACCCAGTTGACTTGGGTATATTTCATAATTGGGAATATTTCCCTGGCAACCACCTTATATAGTGATTTAAAAACAAGACACTGTAGTGAAAACATATTTTCTGCAGTCACAATTTACTCATCCATTCTTTTATCTACTATAATTTATATCATCCACTATTTTAATCACTTACAGTTTATGGCCTCAACCATTTTAATTATTACAGTTTATGGCGACATATGTAGAACAAAATACCAATAGTAGGGATGGTAGATGAGTTGGGGGCTGAAGGGAGTCTTTAATCTTTGAAAATCTTCACATATTAGTAAGCTGATGAAAAGGAAAATAGTCATAGGGGAGCAACAAGTGTACATTGAAAAAAAGAAACTCAAACTGGGATTTAGACAGTTCCCATGAAAGCAACCCCCTTATCCTTTTGTTGTTTGCTCCCAGGGACTTCTCTAACCTGTTTAAAAAAATTGAATGCAGTCTATTAAAAAAAAACAAAAATTGTCTTAGAATAAATACTATGTATTGGTTCAAGCTAGAAGAGTGGTAAGGGCTAGGCAGTGGAGGTTAAGAGACTTGCCCAGGGTCATACAACTAGGAAGTACCTGAGGCCAGACTTGAACCCAGACCTCCCATCTCTAGACCTAGCTCTGAATCTATGGAGCCACCTAACTGCCCATGCTATTAATTTTTGTTAATACAAATCAACTTTGAGCTGGCCAATGAATGTAATCAAAGGGTGATCAAAACATTTATTATCTCCCTAGGGAGAAATCATCACTCTGGTGCTTCTCTCACCCAGAGAGCCTCTTGCTAAATGCTGGACTCATTTTCTTTTTTTCAGGCTACCCTCCCTCCTCCAATTTGTCATCCTTTCAGATATAACAAGAGTTAATAGCCACTAATTTATTTACATAACAATTGGAGCAAATCATATAGAGGGAAAGAACCGAGGAAGAGAGGAGAGGAATATTCTGAAAGCACAGAGAGGCAATGCAAGATACTCTTGATTAAAACATAGAACTGGCTACCCAAACTCCTTCCTTTCCTGGAGAGAGGTAATGGTATTTGCTTCCTTCTCTGTCTCAGAGGACTGAGAGAAGGGTATTATCTATAAGAAGCAGCTATACTACCTAACCAATTCTTATCTCATTAGTGAAGTAAACACTCTCATCCACAGCTCATCATAATCTTTTTGAAGGAAAGAGCTTGGGGATAGGGGAAGCCTAATTGCCTGGCATCTCCCCACATGGCACCAAGATGGAGTATACCACACAATCTCTAAAACTACTTCCTCCATCTTCTCTAACAGTCACTAACAGCAACCTGTCATAGAATTATTATAAGCTTCTACCAAGAGACCAATTTATCCAAAATTTAGATACAGAAGACCAGGAGGCAAGGCTAATTTCCATTCCTCTCCATCTTCTATGATCCAGAGAACACTAAAATATCATACTTAGAATTGAATACAATATTTCAGATAACGATGCAACAAGGTAGAGAGTCAGAACTAGAAAATCGGTGAATCACATTTTCCCCAAATTTGAAAAGGTATCTGATCTGACATATTGAAATTGTTGATAGAGGCTAAGCTAAGCTAAGGGCATAAGTCTTCCCTGTTCCCACAGAAAGTATTGTCATATCCGTTGTATAGCCTTGGGGAAATTATTTTGCTTTTCAGGCCTTTAATTCCTTACTTATAAGATGCAGTTGTATAGGATGAACTCTAATGTCCAATATCTCTAACCCATGGTATAGCTATGAATTGTTAGAGGATTGGAGAATACAAGGATGAATGACACAGTGGATATCTTTTCTTTGCTGTAATTTCCTTTGTTTTCTCTCAACCTAACTCATGTCCCTTACGTGTATGAGCCCACCAAACAAGTCCACCAAATGGATTAGAACAGGCAGGATACATAGTCACGGGTATTATAGAAGTGAAAAACAATGCCAGGACAGAATCAGTGCCAAGCAGGCCTGGGAAGATGTATGTAGTTGGGAGTGGAACATGAATTTGTTTGGGTTAAGGGAAGTGTAGTGTTAGGCTGGATGAGCACTAGAGTGAGAAAGTAGAAGTGGGATGTGGAGAACTATTCCTGCTTCACTCAATTTCAGAAACTTAATTAGAATCATTCTGTGACTCAGAAGCTGCCAAGACAGCATGAGGACAAGTTCCTGAACCTAGGGAATGCGTATGCATTAACCTTCTTGTGTGGAATTGGGGGCAGTAAGTTTCAGTGTGACTTGGCATTGAAGGAAAAAACATGGCAAGGATGCAACTCTGGGTATGCTAGTCACTACATAATGTAGAGAAACCAATTTTAACCCAATTCACTCTATGTGCCAAGTGAAGGATTTCCTAATCTATTTCATGGAGAGACAATATGGAGTGTTTGAAAAGGTGTTTTACTTGGAATCAAAATACTTGGGTTATATCTAACCCATATTAGCTCTTTGATTGTGAATCAGCACAACCTCTCAATCTCAGCTTCCACATTTGTAAGATGAAAATACTTGCAACTTACTATACCTCTCAAAGTTGTTGTGCAGAAAGCCCTTTGTAGTTCTTGAGTGGTACCAAAATATGAGTTGCTATTATGCTGCTCCTGCTGGTGATGATAGGAGGAAAGGGAAAGAGGTTGTGAAAGGAAAAAAAGAAAGAAAAGAATGTTGGGGTAAGAGAAAGAAAATGAGAAGAAAGGTAGATGTGATAAGGAGAAGAAAGGCAGAATGGGACAGAAGAGAGCAGGGAATGGTAAAAAATGGAACAATAAATTCCAGAGGAGAGAACATGGGTTGGTGAATTGAGATATCACTCCTCAAAAGTGACTGAATGGGTTTGAGATTATGGTTCTTGCCACCGGCTATTGTGAGTCCTTGGGAATGGAGCAAATCATCACCGAGAAGAACAGGACACAACCCAATTCCAAGAGGATATTAGAGAAATGAAGGAGTCAGTGGAAAAAAAAGTGACCCAGAGTTAGGATAGATAGCAATCATGTCTATATGGAGTAGTCATTTATGTTACTCAAGTCAATCAATTAATTGGTCAATGAAATTAAACAATCACTTATTAAGCACTTTCTTTGTGTTAGGCACTGTTAGATGCTGTGGATACAAAACAAAAAGATGTGATTCTTGATCTTAAGAAGCTTCTGTTCTATTGGGGGAAACGATATGTATATGGATAAGCAGATAGAATCTCATTATACACAAAGTAACATGAAAAGTAATAGATTTTGTGGAGAGGGAAGCATTAGCAGCTGTGGGATCTGAGAAAGGCTTCAGGTAGGAGGTGTTGCTCAAGCTGAACTTTGAATGAATTCTAGGAGATAGAGGGAATGCATTCCAGGAAGGGGGGCCAGCCTGTGCAAAGACATGGAGATGAGAGATAGAATATTATGTATAAAGGACAACAGGGATGCTGATTTGACTAGAATGTAGAATACAAAGGAAAGTGATGTATAATAAGTATGAAAAGGTAGTCTGGAAGCATATTATGAAAGGTTTTAAATGGCAAAGAATTTTTATTTGATCTCAGAGGGAATGGAGTGGGGAGCATCAGACTTTTTTTTTTTAAAGCAGAAGAGTAACATAGTCAGACCTGTGTTTTAGGAGTACCATTTTGGAAGCTAAATGGAGTATGGCTTGTCAAGGCCAGAGATTTCAGAGATTTTAGGAAGAAAATTCAATTAGGAGGCTATTGTAATAGTACAGGAAAAGGGTAATGAGTTTTTAAACTAGGGTGGTGAACCATGTGAAGGGGAAATAGGGAATGAATAAGAGAGAGATTATGGAGATAGAATCAATCAGACATGGCAATCAATTGGATATGAGTAGTGAGAAAGAATGAAGAGGAGGGAATGACTCTGAGATTGTGAACCTGGGTGACTAGAAGATTGGAGATACCCATAACAGGAAAGTTAGAGGAAGAAATGTAGTTTGGGAGAGAGAAGAATTATGAAAATGTAGAAAAAAGAGGGTATCAGGATCAACTGTAAAAAGCCAAAGAGAGGGCAAGAAAGAAAAGGATTGTGAAATGGTCATTAAATTTGATGAAAAGTAAAGGATTAACTGAAAAATATTTTACTTTATAACTTTAAATAACTTATTTACATGTAAATAGTTTAAAAATCAGTTGACTATTGATATTTAATAAAATATTTGCTAAAATAAAAATATAAATCTTTCATAACTGGCTATCAAATACTTAATATGGGCTGATCAGTGCACAAAACAATGAGATTATTATTTCTCCTGATCTGGACATTGTAGTTCTATGAATGCATCCCAAGACAATATTAACTTTTTTTTTTATAACTGCCTCATACTATTAAGCCTACCATGAACTAAAAAATCTTGTCTTTTTTAAAAATGTGGAATACTAGACTAGATTTCTCCTATATTTGCTCATTTGTTTTTTAGGTCAAATGTAAAACTTTACATTTATTATTATTACATTTCACCTTGTTCATCAATATTTTGGTTTATTGTTCCAGCCTATCTGAGTTTTTTTTTTTTTGGATACCTGTTCTCATCTAACATATTAACATTCCTCTCAACTTTTCATTATCCACAGATTTACTAAGAATTCCATCCCTTTGTCTAAGTCATTGATAAAATGAAGAACTGTAAGCTGCAAGGGACAAAGTCTTTTAACACACCACCAGCACTAGGTTGACACTGATTCATTAATTAGTCTCTGGATACAGTCATTAAACCAGCTATATCCACTTAACCTGAATTTTTATTCAGTCTACATTTTCCCAACTTGTCTACAAAGATATTATGAGAAACTTTGCAAATGGCTCGTTGAAATCAAGCTATACTGTGTCTACAACATCCACTTGATTTGCCATTTTAGAAATGCTCTTTAAAAAGTACATGAAATTAGTCTGTCGTCACTATCTTGGTAGACCCATCCTGACTGTTAATTTTTCTAAGTGTTTATAAACCACCTGTTCAGTTTGTTGTGGAATCTTGCTGAGGATGGACATCAAATTCAATGGTTTACAGTTTCTGGAATCTACCTTTTCTCTTACTATCTCCATGTTCTTGTACTTTTTTTAACCTTGTTGATTCTTCTAAGATCAGTAACAAAGGTTTGGGAAACACATGCAAATTATTTAATACTTTTGAGAATGTGTGATATAGTGGAAGGAGTAAATAGGTTCAAATCCTCCATGTGATACTAGCTAAAAAACTATAGGAGAATCACTAAAGCCCTCGATGGACCTTCATTTCTTCATCTGTAAGATAAAAATACTTGTAATATAGTGTTCTTGTTGGATTCAAATGAGATAATATACATAAAGTGCTTTGCAGATTTGAATGTGCTGCACATATTATTATTATTATTTATTATTTATTATACATTATATATACTATATATACATTAATTATTACTACTCTGCCATAATTTGTCTTGTCCTGGATATTTGAACTCAATTATAAGTCATCATCTCTGCTCTTTTAATTTACTTTGAAGATGAAAGCTCTAAAAAGGAGTCAGCTTTCTTTAAAAAAAACAACAACAATCAATATTTAGTTATTCAGTATTTCTTGGTTTCATAGTCTTGATAACTGAGCTCTTTTTCTCACAAATGGCATTCCTTCTCCCATTCCTGTACTTTTTCACTGACTGAACTCCCTGCCTAGAACATACTCTCTTCTCACCTTCACCTTATTGAATCCCTCACTTCCTTTAAGGTATCACTCAAGTTTTACTTTAAAAAAAATCTTTCTTTAATTTTTAAAATTATACATAGAAATTTTTTTTGACAATCGTTTTCTGATATTTTGCAATTTAGATTCTCTCCCTCCCTTCCTCATCTCAAGGCAATAAATAGTGTGATATAGGTTATACTAGTGTTTTCATGTAACACATATTTCTCTATTACCCATGCTGTGACAGAAAACACATCACTCATACAATTAAAAAAAACTCATGAAGGAAATGAAGTGAAAGATGGTGTCCTTTGATCTGCAGTCCAACAGTTCCTTCTCTGGCTCTGGATAGGATTTTTTATCAAGTGTCCCTTGGGATTATCAGCCCTTTCTTCATTTTTTTTCATTAATTTCCTTGATAACTCTTGACATTTTATTCATCCAGATACATTTTATTATTTTTATTATTACTATTTTTCTAGTTCTAGGAAATAAATTTTGGAATGTAGGAAATGGTACTGTAATAGGTAAATTAATTTAGTAGGATTTATAATTTTTTTAATATTGGCTTGGCCTATCCACGAGCAGTTAATATTTTTCTAATTGTTTAAGTCTGTCTTTATTTGTATGAAAAATATTTTGTAATTGTGTTCATATCCTTGCTGGGTTTATTTTGTCAAACATGTCCCTAGGTAATTTATATTATCTACAGATATTTCTATCTCTTGCTATTGGACTTTGTTGGTGGTAAATAGAAATGCAGATGATTTATGTGAGTTTATTTTGTATCCTGCAACTTTGCTAAAGTTGTTTTTTTGGTTGATTCTCTGGAGTTCTCTATGTATACCATCATATTACATGCAGAGTGATAGTTTTGTTTTCTCATTCTAATTCCTTCAATTTCCTTTTCTGTTTTTTATTGCTATAGAGGGCATTCCTAGTACAGCATTAAATAGTAGGCGTCCTTGCTTCACTCCTGATCTTATTGAGAAGGATTCTAGTTTACCCCCATTATAGATAATGCTTGCTGATGGTTTAGATTCTGTTTATCACTTTAAGGAATGTTCCTTTTATTACATTTTCTAATTTTTAAAATAAGGAATGGATATTGTATTTTGGCAACAAACATCACCTTTTATATGAAGCCTTTCCTGACCCCCCAAATAATAAGTGCTCCCCCCATTTTGTATTAAACTACTTGCATTTATTTTTTATGTATTCTGTATTTACTTACATGTGGTCTCCCTGATAGAATATAAACTCCTTGAGATAGAGATGATTTCTTCTTTTTATCTTTGTATCCCTAGCACCTAGCATATCACGTAGCACACAGTAGGCCCTCAATAAGTGTTGGTTTGATGATTGATATTGTATTTGAATTTGAAGATATTCTTTTTCAGCAGGCATTTAGTTGGCAGAGTGGATAGAGTGCTAGACATGGAGTTAGTAAGATGAGTGAAAATTTGGTGTCAGACACATATTAGCTCTGCGACCCTGGGCAAGTCATTTAACCTTTGTCTTCTTCAGTTTTCTCAGATGTAATAACAACACTTACCTCCCAGGCTTTTGGTGAGGATTAAATAAGACATAGTGCCTTGTGCAAGGTGAGCACTATATAAATGCTAGCTATTATTATCAGTTATTATTAAAAGACAAAAAATAATGTGAAGAGGAGTGTAAGACAAAGTTGGAAGGTTGGATGTGAGCCAGATTGGGGGACAGGGTTTGAATGTCAGATTAAACATCTTCCTTGAAAAGGGTGCTTAGGCTAGAGAAAGCAGAATGTACTACATGGGGATGGGATTTAAAAGAAGTCATTTAGGCAAAAGTCCAAAATCACAGTCTGGGAAGACATAAAAACTTGCAACTGCCTTTTGTGGTTCTGAAATCAATCTTTTTCTTTCCAAAGGTGAAACATGCCGGAGTTTCATTGACCTGGCTCCAGCATCAGAGAAAGGTAAGCAGTATCTGAGTCCTTCTTTCCAAAACTAGCCCTTCAGTACTCTTGGGGTGGGGGGAGGCTTTCTGAGTAAGTCTCTTTATACATCTTTATTCTTCCATTTCTTATTGTCTCCAAGGTTGTCTTGTCACTCCTCAGGGGACCTGTCAGAATTGTTAACATCACATTCCCCATTTCAATGAGCTCTAGGTTCTGATTAGTCTCATACCGACCCAGCACAGCCGTGTTGCGTATCTTGGTATTTCTGACCTTTTATCTTTCTGTCTGAAACTTCAGGGATAATTGGCATGGCCTGTTACCTTGTCGAAAGGTAGACAAAGATAGAGGGTGTTTGCCACTGATTGGTCATCTGTAACATTCACATTTCAAAGTCACCTTCTCTGGGTGAAAGTTAGTCATGCAACTTGGGCCTTGTTGAGAAAGGAAGTCTTCCAGTAAGACTGAAATGGCAGAGGAAGACCTGAGTTCAGGTGGGTGAGAGATGTGTATCTTCTGGTGCCTTTGTTTATAATTTTTGTAGTTAATGAGGTAATTTTCTAAGCTAAGGAGTTAAGGATGGATCACGGTTGAAGAAACCTTTAGGTGATGAATGTTGAAATATTTCTTTAGTCTCAATTTGTCTGTTGTTCTGATCCTCTTTAATTTCTAGACTTGGAATTTGAGACCCTTAGAATTAGGTCATAGGAAAGGTATTAGATCACAGGCATATTTTTCACCAGACTCCTCATTTTATAGATGAGGAAATCTAGAAGGGATTTAAGTGACTTGTCTAATGCCTCAAAGTTAGTGTTTGGGAGACCTGGAAATCCAACCTCATTTCTTGGACACCAAGTCTAGCTCTCTTTTCACAGACTGCCTTCCAGTCATTTAATTCAGTTCTGTTAAACAAGCATTTTATCACAGCGTTAAAGCAAGTCATAGAAGCAAAAAGGAAACAATTTCTGTCCACAAGGAGTTTACACTTGACTTGGGATGAGGGGAAAGGTGATGGAAACATGTATACAGATGAATATGAAATACATCCAAAGTCAATACATAGTGATTTCAAAGATTTGGAGGGAGAGCACCAGTAAGGGAAGGACCAGGAAAGGAAACCCTGGAGCTAAGCCTTGAAGATTCCAAGAGGTGGAGATAAGAAGGGAGGACAATGCAACCAAACAGCAAAGTCTTTATGCAGCATCCATATGTACCCTGTACTTATGCTAGCTGCTAGGGACATAAGGGACTCCCCTCATCCCCCAGATAATCTTTCACTTCAAGGAGCTTAGATTACAGACACAGGGAGCAGCCTGTGCAAAGTCACTGAGATGAGAGGTGGAATGGTTCATGCAGGAAACAAGAAGTAGGCCAGTTTGGCTGAAATGGAGAATTATGAGGTTGCGTCATGAAGCTGATTTAAAAAGATAGGCTGAGTCCAGAATGTGAAGGGCTTCAAATGCCAAACTTCTCAAATTTTATCCTAGAGGCAATAGGGAGTCAGTGATATTTATGAGCAGACCTGTGCCGTAGGAATATCAAGTTGGCAAATCTTTGGAGGACAGATTTGAAACTGGCCTTGTTGCCATCCTTTACATACAATGTTATATTCTCTGCCTCCACATCTTTGAAGAGGCCATCCCCCACATTCAGAACACTTCCTTCCTCATCACTGCCTTTTAGAATCTCTCGTTTCCATTTCAGATCATCATTTCCAGTGTTAATTCCTTTAAGAAGCCTTGTGATATTCCCCTCTGCTGCCACCCAAATACTATGTATTTATTGAATTTGTCTATATCCTTATGCATTATACTTATGTGTGGATATACTGTATATCTCTAGTATAAGCATATTCCTCGAGGGCAGAAACTACCTTCTGCCTTCATATACTCAGGCCATGGCATGATGCCTGGCACATTAGAAGCACTGAATAAATGGTCAAATGAGAAAGGAGACCAATGTAAGAATTAAAAATAGTTTGGTTAGATTAAGAGTTATAAAAAGTTATTTTGGTCGCCATTTATAAAAATTAACTCTTAAGTCATGAGGCTGTTAGTAGCTTTCATAGTTTTATTACAGCAAAATAGAGAGAGTAAAGAGAGGGAAATATAGGAAGGAGGTAGAAAACATTGCCTAGCTTAATACTCTATAATTGCTGACCTGGGGGAATCCAACTCAACTCTGACAAAAGCTCCCTCAGGTCCCAATCTCCAACCAGGAGTCATGGTAGTCTCTTCAGCAAGAGTCTTACCAGCACAGAATCCCCAAATGCAGAATCTCCAATGCAGAATGAAAGCCAAAGCAGAGACACCAATGCAACAGAATCCCTCCAATGCAGAAATTCCTGTTCAGTTGGCTGGTCTCATCTTTTATAACTCCTTTCCCATGTCACTACCTGTTTTTCTGGTTTCTACTTCCTTTCACTGTGGGCTGGCCTAGCACATCTCAGGAACCAATCATAGTTTCTTAATTTGCCTGGCACTGTCCAGGTGGGGCAGTACTTGTAGGATCCACTTCCAGTCTTTGAGAGTGTGAACTTCCTTTTCTAGTAAAAGGCTCTTCAAGTGTTTGACTAACTAAGTATGAAAGGAGTGTCACCCCAAGTTCTTGTCTGATTAAACTAAAATAAACAAAGGAGGATAATTCCATTTACACATCAATTAGGAGGTTATTTCAATAAACCAGGCAAGAAGTGTTGAGGGCCTGACATAGGATGGTGACCAGTGTTGTGTAGAGAGAAATAGAATGGACTCATTCATTCATTCAACATTTCTGTATCTACTCTGTGCAGAGGAATGTGTCAGTCTCTAGGGAGAATGCAATCAGAGGCATTCCACCATCATTGAGCTAACAATTTAGCTGGGTAATTAAATGCAGACACAGATAACTATTAATACAAAGTATTATTCATTTGTACATTTAACAATCATTTATGAAGCACCTACTATGTGCAGAGTACTAAGCTGAGCACTTGGAGAGAAATCATATTTAGCCAAAGCCATCCTCATGTTCATGGAGCTGGCACTTTAGTTTGGGTGTAAGACACCAATACAGAAAATGAATATTCAGCATTATGTGTCAAGGGCATTAAAGCACTGTAAAAATACTGGAAGTCAGTAGTAGAAGTCAAGGGAGAAGGTTGTCATCAAGAAGTGGGATCAGGAGATCCTAGGGAAGACTTTGTGGAGGCAATAGCATTCTTGTTGGGCTTTCAGGAGATAAAGAGAGTGAGGAAGAGTGGTGAAGGAATAGAAGAGATGATGATGGAAGGCATAAGCAGCATAAGAGTACCCAGAATTTTCAGTATGCACAAGGTACAGATATCCCTTTCATATCATAACTTTTTTATTGTGGTTTTAATATAGCATGGATTGGCATAAGAAATTAATGGAATTTGGGGGCAGTTTTTTGGAAGCAGCAGATGACTTGTGAAGATCAGCAGACAACATAGAAAAAGTTTAGAAACTCATATATATGGTATTGTATAACATCAACATTTTAATGTTAATGACACACACACACATATATATATATACATATATATATATAATTTCTTTTTTAAAGTTAAATTCAGAAATGTTAAAATTTGTAAAAAGAATGCAAAAGCCAAAAAATTTTACCTAAATTTTCCATATCAGTGGATAGGGGTCCCTAACTCCCATAATGTGGAAGGAATACCTATAGTTTAATTCCACTGAAGTATAGAGAATGTGTGTAGGAAGGAAATAGGAGAGAAGACTGGAAGTGTAGTGTAGTTCCAGGTCTTAAATACCAGGCAAAAGAGTTTAAAGTGTACTTAGTAGGCAATGGAGAGCCACTGAAGAATTGGGAGCAGAGGAATGATGTGACCAGACCTGTATACGTGTATGTATAAAAACACTTCTATTAGCATTATGATGGATGAGTTGGGAGAAGGAATAGGAAAGAGAGGAAGGATATGATAGATCATGGAAAAGTATAATCGCCAGGGCTTGGGAACTGATTGGATCTGAGAACTGAGGGAAAAAATGGCATGTAAGAGAATACACAAGTTTAAAAAATGGAAGACTTGGTGGTGCCACAGTCAGAGTTGTTAGAAGGAGCAACAGGTTTAACAATAATAAGATCAGCTTTGGACATGCCAAGTTTGAAACATCCATGTGACATCAACACCAACTACTTTGTAAAAGGGGTGGCTTTTCTTAAGGCTCCTGTGAAACTGAGGGTCTCCAAGGTCTGCTCCTCATTGCTAGTGCTCTCAGAGATCTAGTGCATTTTAGAACTCTTGCTCCTAAAAATACTTGACCTAAGAAAAGGTTTTAAGAGTCCTAGGTTATGTTCTGGACTTGTAGTCTCCAGAACCTTGATGTCTTCCCTCAGCTGTTCTAGAGTCTGTCAGTGCTGTTCCAAACCTAGGCAGAAAAATGTATGCTTATGTACACCCAGATACACACACACACACACACACACACACACACACACACACACACACACACACACTTACGGGTGTGTATAGTATAATATAGTATAGTAGTTAGGTGGCACAGTGGATAGAATTGCTATGTCTAGAGTCAGAAGATTCACCTTCCTGAGTTCAAATCTAGTCTCAGACACTTACTAGCCATGTGGTCTTAAGCAAATCACTTAACCCCATTTGCCTCAGTTTCCTCATCTGGAAAATGAGCTGGAGAAAGAAATGGCAAACCACTCCAATATTTTTGCCAAGAAAACTGCAAATGAGGTCATGAAGAATTAGACATGACTGAAAAACAACTGAACAAAAAAGTACACATACATATATGTCTGCCCTCAGAAATAGGAACTGTCCATTACTATTCCCCTGCCAAGGGAAAAAAAAAGGGATTCTGAGAAAGAGAAGTTTGTCTTGATTTTTTCCAGGCCTTGCAATTTGAATTTTAGGACGTAATAATAATGCCTAAATCCTTTAATCCATGGATTTAAGCAATTTATAAGGAGTTTTATGTAGTTAAGATAGATCTGAGTTTGAATTTCTGGGTTTTGCACCAATTTGCTCAATGACACAGAAGAACTGCTTTATAACTCATGATAATATTAACTGAGCCATGCCGCTTTACGATTTGGAAAGCTCTTCAAGTATCTTATCTCCTTTGATCTTCTTAATAAACAATCTTGTTGAGTAAGTGTTAAAGATATTAGTAGACCCTTTCTACTGATGAAGAAACAGCAGTCTATCAACAAGCGATTGTTTGGTGCCTACTTTGTGTCAGGCACTGAGGATACACAGAAAGTCGAAAACCCTAGAAGTTAAGATTCCTGGGGTCATATAGCTAGTACAGGAGCTGAATTTGTTCCTAGGTTTTCCTGACTTCAAGTCCAAGGCTTCATCCACATCCCCTTCCCTTTCCTTAACATTTGTCTCAATTTCGGTGACAAATAGAAATGAGACTTACCCTAAGGGAATGAAAGTTTCTGGCACCTGCGCTCATCTCCTCCATGGTCACTAGATCTCACTCAGCAGAGCCCAACAGCTGCTAGTCTCGGCATGAAAAATACAGGCAGCAGATGTGGGATGCTGATGCTTATTGTTCATCACAGGTGTTAGGCTGGAAAAGATCTAGAGGCCAGATAATCTAACTCCTTCATACAGTAGGGAAACTGAGATCTCGATAGGAAAAATGATTTTTCTGAGGCTGCACAACTATAGCATTGTTGTGTGAGGCACGTGTGGCTCTGTATATGGTAACCTCAGGACTAGCTGATCAGTTTCTTTAGAAATAAAGTGCAGATAGACTTGTGAAGAAATAAATACTCTTGAGGTTCCTTGGAGTAGTGCAGAAAGGTGCAGTCCTTAGAATATAGCCAACAGGTTCTTTTTTAGAAATCCTTTAAAAAATTAACCATTACCTTCTGTCTTAGAATCATTTCTGTGTATTAGTTCTAAGACAGAAGAAAAGTAAGAACTAGGCAATGGGGGTTAAATGGAGGTTAAATAGCTTGCTCAGGATCACATAGCTAGGAAGTGTCTAAGACAAGATGTGAACTTAAGTACTTCTAATTCCAGGCCTCATTCTCTATCCACTTAGCCACCTCACTGCCCCAGTAGCAGATAGTTTTTTTTTTAAACTCTTACCCTCCATCTTAGAATTGATACTGTTTATTGGTTCCAAGGCAGAAGAGTAGTATGGATTAAGCAATGGAGGTTAAGCAACTTGCCCAGGGCCACACAACTAGGAAGTGACTTGCCCAGGGCCACACAACTAGGAAGTGTCTGAGGTCAGATTTGAACACAAGCCCATTCATTTCTAGGACTGGCTCTCGAACCACTGAGGCATCTGGTTCTCTCCCTCATCTCCTTCCTGTAGCAGACTCTTAATAGCTCATTGACTTTGATGGTCTCTTTGGTTTTCACAAAGTCCATGGGTATAAGTTGTCTTAGAATTCAATGTAATTTATCATGCACCTACTTTGTGTCAGATACTGTTCTAGGCACAGGGGGAGGCAAATACAAAACCATTTTTCCTCTCAGGAAATTTACATTCTACTTGGAGAAACAGCATTTACATAGATTATATATAGGACATATACATATATATATATATGTATATATATATATATATATATAGCATAAATACAAAATCATTCATGGAGGTGGGAAGGGACATGAACACTAACTACTAAAGGCATAGGCAACATAGCAAATCAGAAGGGCTGCCTATATTGTTCTTGAAAGTAATCTATGGGAGCACAGAATGGTTTACCTGGCAGATCTTTGGAGAAGGGAAGAATTAATGACCAAACAATAGATAAGGAATATTATAAGATATAAAATCAATAATTTTGATTATATTCAATTAAAAAGCTTTTGTATAAACAAAACTAATATAACCAATATTAGAAGGGAAATAGCAAATTGGGAAAAATTTTTATAACAAATGTTATAAAGGTCTAATTTCTCAAATTTATTAGAATATGAGCCATTCCACAATTGACAAGTCATCAAAGGATATGAATAAGCAATTTTCAAATGAAGAAATCAAAGCCATCAATAATCATATGAAAAAAATGTTCTAAATCACTCTTGACTGGAGAAATGCAAATTAAAACAATGTAGAGGTGCCACGTCACACCTAGCAGATTGGCTAATATGACAGCAAAGGAAAGAAATGTTGGAGGGGATGTGGCAAAATTGGGACACTAATGCACTGGTGGAGTTATGAACTGATCCAACCATTATGGAGGACAATTTGGAAGTATACCCAAAGGGTTATAAAACTATGTATACCCCTTGATCCAGTAATTCCATTGCTGGGTCTGTATCCAAAGAGAGAATAAAAAAAGGGAAAGGACATACTTGTACAAAAATATTTATAATTGCCCTTTTTGTGGTGGCAAAGAATTGGAAATTGAGGGGATGTCCATTAATTGTGGAATGGCTAAACAAATTGTGATACATGTTGGTGATAGAATACTATCATGCTATAAGAAAGGATAAGCAAGATGATTTAAGAAAAAAAGCTGGAAAGATCTGTGGGAACCGATACAGAGTGAAATAAGCAAAACTGGGAGAACATTGTACCCAATAATAGCAATATTGGATGATGATCAACTGTGACAATGTGGCTACTCTCAGCAATGCAATGATCTGGGGCAATTCTGAAAGACTTATGACTGGAAATACTATCCACCTCCAGAGGAAGAACTATTGGAGTCACCTTTCACATCAGTGTATCTTTGGTGTTGTTTTGAGGTTCGGGTTATGTATGATTTGCTGTTTCAATGACCAATATGGAAGTATGTTTTGCATGACAAAGGAAAAGAAAGTAATCTAAGGTTTCTCTAAGACTGAGATGAAGAGGGAAAACTTTGTAGACATAGGTGGGACAGCTTGTGCATGGATGTGGAAGATGGGATGTCATGTATGGGAAATAAAAAGTATGTGAATATGACTGGAATGTAAAGCATATGAAGGAAAGTAATGTTCAATTAGTTGAGAAAGATACTGTGGAGCCAGATTGTGAAAGGTTTTAAATGGCAGACAGAGAGTTTTGTAGAATGAGAACAAATTGGAGTCTGTTTATCTGACTATACTAGTTAGTTCTGCCTTTTTTTCCATTAAAAGAAGGAGAATTCAAGTGGAAGAAAAGGAAGGGGTAATTGCATATGGAGTAGACAAAGATAGGCATAAAATCAGATTATATCTCATTCTAAATGTCTTGTCCTTGATTTTGCATGATGCAGGCTTTGGGGAATGGAATCATGCTAAAGAAACTCATGAGAGATGTACTTACAAACCACAATGCTAGTTAATTAATATATAAGGAGGGGAAGGAAGAGTCAAGATGGCAGCATAGAGGCTGCAAAAATTCAGACCTCTGTAAACCCTTCTTCACCGATCAAAAACACAATGCTTCGAGGGGACTGAAAAACAAATCAACCAAATCTAACAACAGGACAGAGCTAGGTAACCCTCCTCCTGGACCCAACTTGAAAGGTATGCCCCCCCCAAAAGCCTGAACAAGTTTAAGGGCAAGGAAGAAGGAAGGTCCCAGGACTCCTCCCTCACCTACAGCACTGAGGCTCCAGTGGTGGCTGAAGTCTCTGGGCAGGCAAGGGCACTGGTCTGGATAGAGAACCTTGCTGGCAAAGCTGTGCCAGGCTCAGGGCTTAGAACACAGGCAGCATAGAGGCAGCTAGAGGAGAAATGCAGCCCAGTCATAGCTGAAGTGCTCCATCTCCCCACACACACACACACCTTTTCTGGAGGTTTTGACCTCAGGACACAGCCAACTTTACAGATAAACGTTGCCCTGGCTCAATCTCATCAATAAGGGCAGATAAGAAGCCTTCAGAGGACAGGGAAGCTCAAGATCCAGCACCCCTCCCCCACAGACTTATCTGAGAAACTTGCTGACTGAACTCCAAGGGCAAAGGCAAACTACAGGCAACAACGTTGATGGTGGGGCAGGAATCCCAGCTCCTTTTCAGCTTCTGCTGTCAGCCAGGAAAAATCAGACTACCTGATCAAACAGCAGAACAGAGAGAAGGCCCCTTCAGGACAGAACAGCCCAAATTCACAGATCCAGAACAGGATGAGAGGATCAAGACTACAGGCAACTACAAGGGGGTAAAGAAGAGGGAAATATGAGTAAACAGCAGAAAAAGAAAAAAGAAATTACAATCAGCAGCTTCTATCCAGGCAATGAAAAAAGAGCAAATGAAACAGAGGAGGATCAAGGAACACCAAGCAAAAACACAGAAACTCCAGCAAATTGGACACAGGCTTTGGAAGAACTTAAAATACAATTCAAGAAACAATTAAGAGAGGTTGAAGACAACTGGGAAAAGAACTTAAAAAGCAAAATAAATCATCTGGAAACAGAAAATAGTGCCTTGAAAGCCAAAATTAATCAGCTTGAAAATGAGGCAAAGGAGATGAAAGATGAGGGAAAGAAGATGAAAGATGACCTCCAAAGAAACTCAGACCAGAATGAGGAAGATGACCAAAAAGACAGGGATGAAATTCAGTTTTTAAAAACTAGAATACAATAATTAGAAGCAAATTACTTCACAAGACAGCAGGAAACTATAAAACAAAACCAAAAGAATGAACAAATTGAGGAAACACATCATCCACAAAACTGAAGATTTAGAAAACAGGTCCAGGAGAGACAACTTAAGAATCATTGGTCTACTGGTAGACCATGACAAAAGAAAAAGCCTGGACATCATTCTACAGAAAATTATCCAAGAAAACTGCCTTGACATTCTAGAGTAAGAGGGAAAAGTTGAAATTGAAAGAATCCACAGATCAACTCCTGTACTTAATCCTCAACTGACAACACCCGGGAATGTTATAGCCAAATTCAAGAACTACCAGACCAAGGGAAACTATTACGAGCTGCTAAGAAAAAGTCATTCAGATACCATGGAACTACAGTGAGGATAACACAGGATCTGGCTGAAAGACTGAAAGGCATGGAATATGATATTCCAGAAAGCAAGGGAACTAGGTCTACAATCAAGAATCAACTACCCAGCAAAACTGACTATATTCTTACAGGGGAAAGTATGGTCATTCAACAAAATAGAAGACTTCCAAGCATTTGTAAAAAAAAGACTTGACCTGAACAGATAATTTGATACCAAAACACAGAACTCAAGAGAATCACCAAAAGGTAATTAAGAAGGGGGAAAGAACAAAACAAAACAAAACAAAAAACTTTTTGAAGGGGCTCCATAAGTTAAAATGATTGGTATCCATACAAGAAAAGAGGATATTGGTAACTTTTAAAAATTGTTATTATCACCTGGGTTGCTGGAAGAATTATACTTAGAGGGAACAGTGACAAACTGTATAGGATGAAATGCCAAGACACACACACACACACACACACACACACACATATACACACACACACACACACAGATATAAATATGTACACACACACACATATAACTAGAGGTAAAAAAGAGGTTAGTACTAAGAGAAATGGGAAAAGAAACAAAATGAGGTAAATTTATATGTCACAAAGAAGCACATGGCAGGAGTGGGGGAGAACACCAATACACTGGAAGGGTAAAGAGGTTGGAGACAGAAAATACTTAATTCTTAAGCGCATTGAAATTGAATCAAAGAGGGAAAAAATAAAATCCATTGGGGCAAAGAATTGATTTGTACCCTATAGAGAAGTAGAAGGATAATAAATGAACTGGTGAAGAGGGAAGCAATACAAGGGAGAGAGAGGGTGGGGGGTAGTTTAAAAGACTGTAAAGAAAATAAGAGGGGAATAAGAAGGAGGGGTAGAAAGGGAAATAAAATAAGGGCAGGAATTAAGGGGGGACTGATTAAAAACAAAACAACAATGTAGAAGGAAATAGTGAAAGAAGAAAGGGCAGGACTAGGAGTGGAAATTAAAATGTTGGGAACTACACAGCTGGTAATCATAGCTTTGAATGTGAATGGAATGAACTCACCCATAAAATGCAAGCAAATAGCAGAGTGGATTAAAAACCAAAACCCTACCATATGTTGTCTACAAGAAATACACATGTGGAAGGTAGACAAACATGGGATAAAGGTAAGGGGATGGAGCAAAATCTGTTGGGCATCAACTAAGAAAAGAAGACAGGAGTTGCAATCATGATATCTGACAAAGCCAAAGTAAAAATAGATCTAGTTAAAAGAGATAGGGAAGGTAATTACATCCTGATAAAAGGCAGTATAGACAATGAGGAAATATCAGTACTCAACATGTATGCACCAAATGGCATAGCATCCAAATTTCTAAAGGAGAAACTAGGGGAGCTCAAGGATGAAATAGATAGAAAAACTATACTAATGGGAGACCTGAACCTTCCTCTATCAGAACTAGATAAATCAAACCAAAAAATAAACAAGAAAGAGGTAAGAGGAGTGAATGAAATCTTAGAAAAATTAGAGTTAGTGGATATGTGGAGAAAAATAAATAGGGGCAAAAAGGATTATGCTTTCTTTTCAGCAGCACATGGTACATTCACAAAGATTGACCATGTACTAGGGCATAAAAACATTGCAAACAAGTGCAAAAGAGCAGAAATAATAAATGCAACCTTTTCAGATCACATTGCAATAAAAATAATCATTAGTAAGGACACATGGAGAGGCAAAAAAAATTAATTGGAAATTTTAGTAATATGATTCTCCAAAATCGGTTAAAGAACAGATCATAGAAACAAATTAATATTTTCATTGAAGAAAATGACAATGATGAGACATCCTTTCAAAATCTATGGGATGCAGCCAAAGCAGTACTCAGGGGGAAATTTATATCCTTGAGTTCATATACTAACAAATTAAGGAAGGCAGAGGTCAATGAATTGGACATACATATTAAAAAACTAAAAAGTGAAAAAATTAAAAATCTTCAGATGAAGACTAAATTAGAGATCCTAAAATTTGAAGGAGAAATTAATAAAATTGAAAGTCAAAGAACTATTGATTTCATAAATAAGACTAGAAGCTGGTACTTTGACCAGTACTTTGTCTTTTATTTATTTTTTCAATTTAATTTAAAAAAGGAAAGAAGAAAACCAAATTGACAGTATCATAGATGAGAAGGGAGACCTCATCTCTAATGAAGACAAAATTAAGGCAATCATTAAAAATTATTATGCTCAATTATATGGCAATATAGGTGATATGGATTAATATTTACAAAAAATAAATTGCCTAGATTAACAGAAGGAGAAATAGAATGCCTAAATAACCCCATATCAGAAAAAGAAATTGAACAAGCCATCAAGGAACTCCCTACAAAAAAACCCCAGGATCAGATGAATTCATAAATATAATCTATCAAACATTCAAAGAACAACTAATCCCAATATTATACAAACTATTTGACTGAATAAGCAAAGAAGGAGTTCTACCAAATTCCTTTTATGACACAAATATGGTACTGATTCCAAAACCAGGAAGGTAAAAAATAGAGAAATAAAACTATAGACCAATCTCCTTAATGGAACATAGCTGCAAAAATCTTAAATGGAATACTTGCAAAAAGACTTAAGCAAGTCATCACAAGGGTTATTTACTATGACCAGTTAGGATTCATACCAGGAATGCAAGGATGGTTCAATATTAGGAAAACCATCCACATAATTGACCATATTTACAAGCAAACCAACAAAAACCACATGATTATCTCAATAGATGCAGAAAAAGCCTTTGACAAAATACAACACTCATTCCTATTGAAAACACTATAAAGTATAGGAATAGAGGGGGCTTTCCTAAAAATAATAAACAGTATATATATAAAACCATCAGCAAACATCATCTGCAATGGGGATAAACTAGAAGCCTTCCCAATAAGATCAGGAGTGAAACAAGGAAGCCCATTATTACCTCTATTATTTAACATTGTACTAGAAACACTAGGAATAGCAATTAGAGAAGAAAAAGAAATTGAAGGTATTAAAATAGGCAATGAGGAAACCAAGCTATCACTCTTTGTGGATGATATGATGGTCTACTTAAAGAATCCTAGGGAATCAACTAAAAAGCTAGTAGAAATAATCAACAACTTTAACAAAGTTGCGGGATACAAAACAAAACCCACATAAATCATCAGCATTTCTATATATTTTAACACATCTCAGCAGCAAAAATTAGAAAGAGAAATTCCATTTAAAATAACCCTAGACAATATAGAATACTTAGGAATCAATCTGCTGAGGCAAACACAGGAACTATATGAACACAACCACAAAACACTCTCCACATAATTAAAAGTAGACCTAAATAATTGGAAAAATATTAATTGCTCATGGGTAAGATGAGCTAACATAATAAAAATGACAATAGTACAGAAACTAATTCATTTATTTAGTGCCATACCCATCGAACTACCAAAAAACTTTTTGATTGCATTAGAAAAAAACCATAACAAAGTTCATTTGGAAGAATAAAAGATCAAGGATATCCTGGGAAATCATGAAAAAAAAATGCAAAGGAAGGTGGCCTTGAAGTACCATACCAGATCTCAAACTATACTATAAAGCAGTGGTCATCAAAACAATATGGTACTGGCTAAGAGACAAAAAGAAGGATCAGAGGAATAGACTAGGGGTAAGTAGTCTCAGCAAGACAGTTTATGATAAGTGCAAAGATCTGAGCTTTGGTGACAAAAATCCAATATTTGATAAAAACTGCTGGGAAAATTAGAAGACAGCATGGGAGGGATTGGGTTTGGATCAACATCTCACACCCAACACCAAGGTAAACTCAGAATGGATGAATGATTTGAATATAAAGAAGGAAACTATAAGTAAATTAGGTATACATATCCGACCTTTGGGAAAGGAAATATTTGAAGACCATGCAAGAGCTAGAAAAAACCACAAAATGTAAAATAAATAATTTTGATTACATTAAATTGAAAAGGTTTTGTACAAACAAAACCAGTGCAACCAGAATTAGAAGGGAAGGAACAAATTGTGGAAAAATCTTTATAATAAAAACATCTGACAAAGGTCTAATTACTCAAATTTATAAAGAGCTAAATCAATTGTACAAAAAATCAAGCCATACCCCAATTGATGAATGGGCAAGGGACATGAATAGGCAATTTTCAGATAAAGAAATCAAAACTGTTAATAAGCGCATGAAAAAGTGTTCTAAATCTCTTAAAATCAGAGAGATGCAAATCAAAACAACTCTGAGGTATCACCTCACACCTAGCGGGTTGGCTAACATGACAGCAAAGGAAAATAATGAATGTTGGAAGGAATGTGGCAAAGTTGAGACATTAATGTACTGCTGGTGGAGTTGTGAATTGATCCAACCATTCTGGAGGGAAATTTGGAACTATGCTCAAAGGGTGGTAAAAGCCTGTCTGCCCTTAGATCCAGCCATAGCAATGCTGGGTTTGTACCCCAAAGAGATAATAAGGAAAAAGATAAATTGGAAAATGAGGGGATGCCCTCCAATTGGGGAATGGCTAAACAAATTGTGGTATATGTTGGTGATGGAATACTATTGTGCTTAAAGGAGTAATGAACTGGAGGAATTCCACATGAACTGGAATGACCTCCAGGAAGTGATGCAGAGTGAGAGAAGCAGAACCAGAACATTATACACAGAGACTGATACTGTGTGGTATAATCGAATGTAATGCACTTCTCCATTAATGGCAATGCAGTGATCCTGAACAACTCAGAGGGATTTATGAGAAAGAACACTATCCATATTCAGAGGAAAAATTGTGGGAGTAGAAACACTGAAAAAAACAACTGCTTGATTACATGGGTCAAGGAGGATATGATTGGGGATGTAGACTCTAAATGATCATCCTAGTGCAAAAATCAACAACATGGGAATAAGTTTTGATCAAGGACACATGTAATACCCTGTGGAATTGTGTGTCGGCTATAGGAAGGTGTGGGAGAGCGGAAGGAGAGAATATGATTCTTGTAACCAAGGAATAATATTCTAAATTGACTAATTAAATAAAATTTTCAAAAAAATTAAAATAAAAATAGAAATTGCCAAATGTTACCCCCCCCATATATATATATATATAATGAGGGATGTATATTTTCCTACTTAATAAACTCATGCCTAGCCTAGTGCTTTAGTAGAAGCTTAATAAATGCTTGTTGAATTGAGGTAAATGGAATCCCTACTCTCCACTGAATTAACTATCAGAAAGCTACTTTGTGAACCTGGAATCCAAATAAAAGGAGCTGAATTGTCTTGAATGAAATTTCATTCAGAGTGCTAGAGCCTGTAAAGTGATATCCTTCCTTCCCCCCATAGAAAGTACCTTTCTAGTAACCAGAATATTTGTACTCAACACATATACAGTGTTTCCCTTCTTTCCTTTTTCTAGATTCCATGAAGATCAACATTTTAGTGGTAGAAGTGATAGGAGATGAGGAAAAGGGGAGAAGAGGGAGTTTAAGACAAATGGCCACTTTCAGTAACTTTAATGGTCAACATCTTGTTCATTTCTACTGTATTCCCTTCATTTCCAAAGGAATTTTAAAATTCCACTAGCACCCTCTGTGATACTCCCTAATTCTCATTTATACATTGTAGGTTGAGTTCCTTGGGGGTGGACTGAAGGGGAAGATAGTGACCATTCTTAGGTTCAAAAGCTACCCTTTATGGATCTTTTCTCTTGACACTCTATTTCATGAGCCTCTGCCAGTATACTTGAAGTAACAACTAGCCAGTGGACACTCTTAGCTCTTAGCAAAGGAATTTATCAAGATGACATGGGAAAAACAGTAGCTATAAAACATTCCTCCCATAAACCTAGGGTACACTTTCCCAGAAAAACACAGCATTCATGGGAAGAGTGCAATAGCAGTGAAACACATACATAGGGATACATGTCCCTGTGTCAAGGGGAACTTATAACTTCTGGTGCTATAGGAAGTCCTTTCTTTCATCATAGAATCCTCACACAACTCTCCTTAGATGCAGTGTCTCTGCTGAGTGGGTTGCTCTTCTGGGTTCTCCAGGTCTATTACTCTCCATAGGTAGCTCTGTTCTCTGCTGCCAGGCGACCCATTTCTCCCTCCAGTAACTGTCCCTATGTATGCATGACCACTTGTAGTATGTCTTTCTTCTTTCTTGACTGGGCTTTGAGCTCTCTACAGCTGACTCCCCAGCTATTAAATGAAGTTCTTCCTTCTGAGTGAGTAAATCCCCTTTAATGCTACTTGGGTAATGGGGAGAAAGAGAGAGAAATCTCTACCTTTTGGAAGATTTTCTTCCACAAAGTACACCTGAACTCAATCCTTACCAAGCTGTGCTCCTGTCCTTAAAGGCTTTCCTTCTTAAAACCTCACAAAGGAAAATCTGATTATTTGCTTGTCCAATGAAGTTACTCCTTTTAATTCCATCAGAGAAAAGTGTTTCCACATCCCAAGGGGATCAGGGAAAGATAGGACAAGTATTTTAATGCCTTGTTTATACTTTGTGTTTACATTCTGGATTGGGAGGTTGGTCAAAGATCAATTTCTCTACACTTGGATAAATGGAAAAATGATCCTCTTGGGGGGAAAGGTTAAAGACCCCTTTGTTATATTATCATCAGATCTAGTTCCCTTTCTCCTGTGCCTTTTTTGAAAATATTCAAATCAGATTGCCATAATGATTCCAAAAGGAAAACGTTTTTTCTCTATCATTTTTTAAACTAGATTATTATTTAGGGAAAAAGCATGGCGACAGAAGTAAAACAAACCTAGATTCTGATAAGTATGCCATTGACAAGTTGGATGAAGCAATTCACCAATCTGAACTTTAGCTCTATTAATTAAATGAGCTAGATGATATGAAGGTCTTTTTCCCAATTATGATATCCTATGATTCTATAAAGCTTCCTGAGGAAGCTAGTGATTCATTTATAGAGTTATCCACACATCTAGTAGTTGAGCCCATGAAACCTGGCATGCAGTTTAATAGGAGAACTGGGCCTGTTGAAACAGACCATGTCATTCATTTGCTCTTTAGGATCTCTGCCCATTTTGGGGCACAAGATCGTGTTTCTGTTATCTACCAATAGACGTAAGCTTTCCTGTAAAGCTGATGGACAAGGGCTCCAGGCACTGGCTGAACTTGGTTTCAGATATTTGCTTAGCTTGAAACCTTGCTCTGTATTACATGACTCTACATCAGCCAATTTGGACTGAACTTTAACAATAGGTTGGCTCGCCAATCTTACCTGTTTCCAAGTGCGCTGGGGATTCCTGTGGCCTCTAGCCTGCAATTTTTGTGAACCAATTTCCAAACCTTGTATGTTTCATTTGTTTAATATTTCAGAAATGTGTAACGATATGATGGGCTCTGCAGCCACAATCTTGATTCTTATGTGAATCATTTCTCACTTCAATTCCTATAATAGTCTCTTGTTGGTTCCTTTACTCTCCTTTCTCCACACCAGAAATCGATTTACAATTCCATTGTTCACTTAATTTATTTAGTACATTTTATTGATTGATGTCATAGAACCAAAATATGAATAGATCAGAACATGTTCAGCTGAAAAAGGCAAAAAAGAAACTAACTTCCAAAGCAGCCCCATACCCTGATAACAGTCTGCTGGCAGCGCCCCCCATTTACTCCTCCAGAGAGCAAGGTCATCATCATCAGAACCCAATATCACTGCAGAGTCTTCTGTCTAGACCAGGGACAAAGACTTTTATTATTGACTTCTAATTCCTACTTCTTTCTTCCTGCCACTGCACCCCATTTCTTTCAAGGAATCTTTGTCAGTACTACCTTTTTTCATAGTTCTTTTCCAATTCCTTTGTTCCAAATTTTGACTTGTTTTATTATATAAAATCCATCAAATTTGAAAGCTAAAAATTCTCTTAGAGACTATGCACAACATCAGTTTTCCAGACTAGAAAGAACATACTGGACTCAGTATCAGGAGACTTGGGTTTGAATCCTTGCTTTCTCATTAGCTATGAGACGTTAGGCAAATCATCACTTTTCTAGGACTCAGTTTCCCTACCAGGAAAATGGAGATGATCACACAATCTTGCACTACTTACCTCATAGGGAACAGTTAGGTAACACCAGGCCTAGAGTCAGGAGCACCTGAGTTCAAATTTGGCCTCACCCTTCGTAGCCCTGTGACCCTGGGCAAGTCATTTATCTCCCATTGCCTAGCCCTGTTCTTCTATATTAAAATTGTTACTAAGAGAGAAGATAAGGGTTTTTAAAACAAAACTATTTAACTCAAAAGGTGGTTGTGAGGAAAGTGCTTTGTTAATCTTAAAATCCCATATAAATGCATATTTTTTTTAATGCCTGGGAGAAGTTCAAATCAGCCTACTCTTTTTTTCTCTCCACCACTAGATTGTAAGCACCTTAAAAGCAGGGACCATTCCCCACCCCACCCCAGAGAGCAGGGGTCTCATCTTGATTAATCTTTGTAAGGAGTGATCTGCCTGTCCCAGGAGGTAGTTAGTTCCCCCTTCGTGGAGGTCTTCAATTAACCCGGATGAACACTTGTCAGGAATACTCCTTTGAAAGGGTGCTTGAGGTAGATTTTGTACAAGATGACCTCAAAGGACTCCCCCAGATCCCAAGACTCTAGGATTCTTTCATTGCCCTCAGCAGAGTAGAAACTCAGTAGAACAAATGAACAAATGATGGGTGTGATTCAGCTCCTTTATTTTGCAGTAAGGAAACAGAGACTTGGAGAGGGCAGAAGACTTGGCAGGTTATGAAGGCAGTTGGTGGCAAAGCTTGAACCAGAGAGTAGAACACAGGCCTCTTCGATCCTGCTCTAGAACTCTTTCAATCATTCCATTCTGGGAGAGGGTTTTTATGGTCACAGTTTCCCCTTCTAAAACTCTAGATCCTCCTAATTATGAGGTCTTATTAAAGGTAATTAAAACTCGGGTCTAGTTGAGGACTATTCTAGGGGATAACAACATTTAATAATTGCTCTGGCTGCTCTAATTCCAATTAGTCAAGATTATCTTTGCAGGTAATTACTTGTCTGGGTAATCTCACCCCCACATATTCTTGCAGGATAACATTAACCCTAAATGCGACCAACTTCCATGCGAAAGAATTGAAAGCTGTTTCTTAGAATACTCTGTGAAGTGCAAGTAGAGGGAATTTAAATTTCTAAATGCCTACATGCTTGTTGTCATACTGCTATGTGCAAAATTGCCCTGGACGACTGCCTTGCTGTGATTCGGGGGACTCTCTCTGAAGCTAAGGAAAATTGTCATCTTCTGTAAACAGAATCCAAGAGATTAGATGGAGAAGTGCCCTGGGAGGTCACCTTCTTTGTTCCCTGATCCCCAGGACCGAATTCTCTACAGTAGTAATTTCTCACAAATTTTCAAGACTCATCTTCTCTTTCTTAGATGGAGCTTTCAACAGAGCCCACAATCCTCTTATTCTGGTGAAAGGAGTATCTCCTATTAGTGGATTCTAAAACTTCCTTTTCTGAATTTCACTCTTCCTTCTTATCAGTCACTTAATCACAGAAGCATTCCTCTCACAAAAAGGCTTCTATCTTTGCCACATCTTTTGCATTTGTTTCCATTTTAACATTCCTCCTGCCTCTCTCCTAAATCAGGCCCTCATTGTCTCTCACCTGTACTAGTACAATAGCTTGTGAAATGAACTCCCCACCATCTGCAATCCCCCTTTCAACCCCCTTGTCAGATGAATATTCCTAGTGCACATGGCTGATTATGTCACTCAATGGTCACACACTTTCCTTGACTCCCAATCGCCTGTTTCATTTCCTACTGGGCTTGTTGGCTTCTCCCCTATACCTGGGATCTTCAACACTCCCACATCTTTTCAGGTTTCTTTGGTGTAGGATGTTCTCCTTATTAGATTGTAAACTCCTTCAGGGCAGGGACTGTCTTTCTTTTATATATTTACATCCCCAGTGCTTAGCAGTGCCTAACACATAGAAGTCACTCAATAAATGTTTATTGACCATTGATGTTTGACTGCCAAATATAAAGTTGAAACTCTTGTGCTTGGCATTCATGGCTACTCACAGTCACTAAAAAGGTACCTTCCTAAACTTATATTATTGCCTGACACAGATTCTGTGCTACAGTTAACCTGGAATATTTGCCCTCCATTCCACATGACTTATTTAGTTTTATGTTCCAAGTTATTTGTTCACATTCTTCTTTATATGTTCATCCACCCTCCCATTTGTGTTTGTGGACATCCTTTATACCTGGTGGCTTAGCTCAATTGCATCTTCTTCTTTTTTTTTTCTTAATGAAGTCTTCCTTGATGCACTCTTTCATCTCTTTCTCATGTCTCAGTGTTTTGTACCATTTGCATCCTTCTATTAAACTATTTTATTTTCAATTATTATTTATTTGACTTGGATGCTTCAATCTCTCCTGGTAAACCAGATTTTGAACTTTCTGATTATCCTGGTAGTTATTTAAAATTCTCTTGGATTTGTGAATAACTTTATTTGTTTAAAGGGTTCTGTCATGGAATTGTTAGGGAGATTCTTTCATTACTAATCTTAAAACAAATTTCCTTTGTCCTGGTAGAGATTCTTAAACTCTTTTGTGTTGAGAAACTTATTGACAGCCCCTGAAATCTATGGTTCCCTTCTTAGAGCATTGTTTTTATTTTTAAATTAAAATTTTCCATATCATTCATTTTTGTAATCTTTTAAATTCAAAACCCCAAATCATATACCTGTATAAACAACTTATAAATTGTATGCTTTCTTCTGCATTTCTTCTCCAATCTTTCTCTAGATGTGGACAGCTTTCTTTTTCATAAGTCCCTTGGGATTGTCCTAGATCATTGCATTGCTTTTACCAACAAAGTCAATTACATTTTATCGTCCCACAATATTTCAGTTACTGTGTACAATGTTCTCCTGGTTCTGCTCATTTCACTCCCCATCAGTTCATAGAGGTCTTTCCTAGAGAACTTTATTTTTAAATGAATAAAACAATATGCAAATTGTATTGAAAGGTAATTATTCAAAAAACTCAAAAACCAATTCTAGTTCATAGTACCTCTGTTCTATAGACTCACATGTATCTCCTTCTGCCTGAAAGTCCCTATAAGGACACATCTCATCAAGGGGGAAAGAAACAGACATTTATTAAGTGCCTATTATGTGCCAGACACTGTGCTGTTTGTTTTTATAAATACAGTTGTTCCTCTCCTTCTCCTCATTGAAGATTTCACTTTCCAGGGTTTGTTACCAGTGGTCAATACTGAATTCCTGGGGAAAAAAGGAGGAAGGAAGGGGGATGCCACTGGTTGAGGGAGGGAATTGGCACATGGTTCAAAGACATGTGGAAGCTTGAAACCGGTACAGACAGACTGAAGACAGACATACAGACAGGCCAGGGGTGGGCTAAGTGGGTAGGACTCCTTGCTGGAGGTCCTCCTGCCATAGTGGTCTATCTGCCCTTGGGGGTTTCTCTTTCCAGTTCTTCTGTTTTCTCTTAAAGGGTTTTTTTCTTTTTAGGGCTTTTTTGGTATATGTGTGTGTGTGTAGGATGGAAGCTTTGAAGTTCTGAGTGAAGGGGGCAGGAGCAGGGAAAGAGAGCACAGTACTATAGAGTAAAGGTGTTAAAAATAAAAAGCAAGAATTGTCCTTGGTTTCAGGCATCCATGGGGGTCTTGGAAGGTATCCTTCCCCAGATAAGGAGGGACAGTACTATATAATAAGACACAATGTTCTTTATTATTACTATTTTTAATGTTGATAACATCCTTCTATGTGTTTAATTGATCAATTATACTTTCCTATACATATATGATGTTCACTTAAATCTGAGGTTTTAGCTATCTTGGAAGGGTCTTCCTTTATTATCTCCTTTGATCTTCACAATAACCCTGGACAATAGGTGCTGTTATTATCCTTGTTTGATAAAGTAGACAAGGGTTATGTGACTTGCCCAGGGTCATGTTGCTAGTAAGGGTCTCAGGCTGGTTTGGGCTCAGGTTTTTCTTGACTTCAGCCCAGTGCTCTAACCACTCTGCCATTTACCTGCCTCATGAAGGGATTTATCATCTTTCATTTGAGTTACAACTTCCTTTTTGGCCTTATTGGTGGCCTTTCACCAGACTAACCCAGCTGTAATGCCTCTGCTGGATTGCCTAGAATGTTTTGGTTCTCACTGGCATCGTGGGGACTTGAGTTAGGGACTTTTCATCAGTTGATGAAATTACTGGACAAGTAATAGAGAAAATGAGATATGAGTACCCCCCTCCTTTCAGACCTTGAGTAGTTCATATATAAAATGGTCAGGAAATAAGACTGAAGATTGGCAAAGATTTTAGGCCTGCCCTGGTGCTTTTTTTCCTCTTCCTTCTCACTAATGTGGTAAACTGGAAGACTAAGAGTTTAAAAAATAGATTAGTCAAGTTTACTAAAATTGTACTGCACAGAGAGTTGAGAGAAGAGCTAATTAAAGAGAAAGAACTAGGCTTTTAAAGAGTCTGTTCTTTTTTTGTTCAGTGGATGGAATCCCATGCTGTAGACTTGTTGATATATGAAGTTGTTGGGGGGAGTGGAGAAGGGGGGGAGAAGGAGGAGAAGGAGGGAGGGAAGGAGGGAGAGAGAGACAGACAGACAGACAGAGAGAGATACAGAGAGAGAGACAGACAGACAGAGAGAGGGAGAGAGAGAGAGAGAGAGAGAGAGATTGGAGGAAGAGAACAAGCATGATCACAAGCCTGGAGCAAGGAACTTGCTACTCAGGAGATCACAGGACTCAAAATTCAGGCTCTAAGGGGAGAAGAACCGGGGAGGCCACTGCTGATTCCAAGGAAAAGGTTCTGATTTTTGGGGGGTTAAAGGTATAACAGTACCCTAGGCTAAGATTTCAGTTAGAAGCATTGGCGACCACAAACAAACAGTCAAGCAGCTTTCAGTAGATCCTGAGAGATCAAGGTCAAAAGCAGCAGTGCAAGGACATCCATGACTTGCAGCATCAGCAGTATGAATTATCTTTCCTTGCACAGCCTTGGCTGCCTCAGAGTCTTATGCCTGGACCTGAGCTCTTGCTAAGGAGATGGCAGGCCCCAAAGGTGGGACTCTTGCTGGTCCTAAGATAACATCTCTGTTTTTTTCTCAAAGTGCATAGCAGTACTTCCCTCAGGATGTTAGCTGAGCCCCATACCGAAGGTGGTGGTGATGACAGCAAAGTCCCAAAGCAGGAGAAGGAATGGAGCTGAGTTGGCAGAGGCTGAAAGATTAGAGTCAGCAGGAGCAGCTCAGCATGAGTTGTGAATTGACTTCCTTGCACATGCCTTGACCATTTACTCTCTCTACATATACACCTTTGCCCTTGTGAATTTTGTCTACAAACTCTTCCCATTGATGCTGTTTTTATTTATGTGAGAATGTGTCCCCAATGAACATGGGAGACATTTTGTTGGTAATTTCTGGGATGCATTTGAGTAAATTCCCTTTGCTTTGAATGAGTTGTGTTCTTGAAGGGCTGATTAGAGTGAAGGTAAATAGTGGGGGCTCATATGGTATATTTTTAGGAGTGAGGACTCACAGAATACCTTGTACCTTGGGCAGGGGACTTACCGGGTGATATCCCAGTATAAAGCAACTCATTAAAGACGTTATAATTAAAATTCTCTGGAGACTGTATTTAATTTATAATTACTGATTAAATAGTACAAAAGTTGGTCAGAGAAGGGAAAGATACCAGCTACATGTGATCTGCTATCCCCTTCACACATCTTCTCCCCTAGCGAACCCCAGCTGTCTTGACTCATTGTCCTTTCTCCACCAAAGAGGGCTCTTCTTTCCCTACACCTAAAGTTTATATCCTCCATGATGCCACTTTTCTGGATCTCTCTGATTGACCAGACTTGACCTCGGCTCAGGTCAGAGGCTGATCTTTGGATGCCAGAAGTCTCATGGGATAGGAGGCTAGTTAGTATCTCCTTAGTGCCAGGCAGTCATGAGGCTTCTAGTGTCCTCCCAGAGCACACTTGTATCCCTCTTATACCTATAAGGCCTTGTTCTTAATTAAAACAAAGGGTGGGTTTGAATTGCAACCCCCAAAGAATAGGGGTTCAGACTGGTAAATTCCCACAGTTCTTTGTTCCATTCTACATCTGATTCAAGCTTTTGACATGCATTCAGAGGAAACCCTTTACGTTTTGTTTTTGTTTTTGTTTTTTTTTTTTTGGTCTTAACTTACTCACTGACCTCTCTTTTGTTTCATGGCACATATCACGAGTGTTTTTCTTCCCCGCACCCGTTATCTAATTTATTTGACGGGTGATCTTGTCCTTCATGAACAAAGAGAGTTCCCCTGCTCCATGGAATCTTTCTGTGTAGTTAAAATCAGGAAGGTTTCACGACAAGTGTCTGATCCATCTTAGCCAGCGGTTTACTCTCTTTTGCACAGTATATCTGTGTCTTTTCCACTGAGGTCCTTCTACACAGCCTCATCTTGGTAGGAGGCTGATCCTGGGTTCTTGAAAGCTGTGCTCCCAGGAGGCAAACTCTGGTAGTTCTTGGCAAGCTGGGAAGGATTTGATGGACACCGGCTTACAATTTGGGATCATTCTAAACAAGGTTGGGGAGGCTCATCATCAGATACCTGACCAATAAGTGATGAATTATCTTGGCTATTACAATCATCAATGATAGTGCTAAAGTGGGGAAGATACACACATGTGTGCAAATATGTCTCTTATAAGTAGATATTTATATCTGCTTCTGCAGTATACTGAATTGACTTGAGATATATTAATTCTAAGCTCCTTGATCATAATTTTTTTGAGTGATCTATAACTTTAAAACTGTGCATAATGTCTAGTTTTTGCCATGTACTGTGTGGATAATCTGTGACTATTGTTTCAAGTGACAAATGTCAGATGGAAATTTTTTTTTTGTCAGCTTTGTTAGAATCAGAGCATCTCTTTCCCTTCTTTTAACTAGCCATCTTCCCTGAAACTTTATTTGAGCAAGATATTTTACAGCGTGGCTACTCCCAATTTTCCCATCTTTTCCTTCTTTTATCATCTTTTATGCTATGCCTGTCTTTTAAAAATGTCTTTATTTTTCCCTTTTTTCTTCCCTGCCCCACTCCTTTCTCTGTCCTCTTAGCTTCTCTTAAGTTAGTTATATAGTTTTCTATACACCTCTCTTTGGTTCTCCCTCTTTTTCTCCCAACATCCTTTCCCCCTCTTCCCTCTCTTTTAATCTTTTTTTTCTGCCCCCTTCCTCTCTCCTTCTCTGCCCCTGCCTCCCTCTTCTCTCCCTTCTTTTTGCTTAAGCTATGTCTAATTGTTCCCTTCAGTATTTCTCCTCTCTATAACTCCCTCCCTCCTTTATACTTTCTCCCTGAATTCTCTTCCCTTTCATTTCCTCTCTGGATAAATCTGTTTGTTTCTCTTCCTCCTCTTTCTTGCCTTCTCCTATCCTTTCTTGAGTTGTTTCCCTTATTTTTCCTCCCTTCCTGCAGCTTTCCTTCTTTTTTTCCCCCCTTTTATTCTTACTGGTTAAATCTCTCTCTTTCTCTTCCTCCTCTTGCCCTCTCCTATTCTCTTGAGCTACTTTCAATTCTCTTTCCCTCCTTTCTTTCTCCTTCTCGCCCCCTGCCCCTCCTCCAGCAGCACTACAGCAGCTCTGCATCATGTACCACCAGATGAAAGCTAACCAGGGACAGGAAAAGCTGCTTTCCTCCCACCCAGCTAAATATTCTAGTCTCCCAAGCACCCAATCATAGAGCATCAAGGAGCAAAAAAAGCTGTGTGTCCCTGCTTGGTAGCAGGAGGGAGATGTGAGTTTCCCAAAGCTGTTTGTTGCACAACATTGAAATTGTTCCCTTTCAGGCAGTGACTGTGTTGCTGCCTCAGCTAGGACACATGCCTCTAAAAGCAGACTCTTCCCCAAGCTATAGCTGGTTAGGCCAGTAAATGGGGGTGGGGGTGAGGGGTGAGGGGAGAAAGGGGTGCAGGGAGGGAGGGAGGGCTGGTAAAATGCAGTAGTGACCTTCTCAGAGAGAAACAAGGGTCGCTAAGCCCCACTGAAAACTGCCCATTAACATTATCTAGGTTCTATGGTATTTTTGATTATTTTGTTCTATATGTCCTGACTGAATTGTAATGGAGTGCCTGCCCCCAAACAGGCTGCAGGTTTGGCACCTCTGGCTTGAATATGTGACCTGTAGTCCTGAAGATGAGGCTGCAGTGAACAGAACCCTGAGCTTGCGATGTCAAACTTCTTACTGATTCCGAGTTCAAGTTCTTATTCTGCCACTGTTCCTTTGTGACTTTGGGCAAGTCAGTTATCCCCTCTAAGCCTCACTTGATTCAAATGAAGGTAATAACATCTGTAGTGACTACATCACAAATGAGCTGATGCTTTACAAGCTTCAGGGTGCTCTATGAATGGCGGCCACTGTTATTCCCAACCTTCATCTGGCTCTACCACAGCCACGAGTGGCACCTTTAACTCTTGCCAGCTGCCGGCTACACGCTGCACCCTGGCTACACCCCTTGTTCTGACTGGGCAGCTTAGAACTATATGTTATTGAAGTCATAGTGAAGCCTAGATGGATAGATCCTAGGAGCTGAGGATTTAGGATAGGTTCAAACCCTTCATTTTACAGAGAAGGAAAGCGAGGCATAAAAGAGTTGAGCTGAGTCAATACTTTTAAATGCAAAAACAGGGGTCAAAAGAAATCCAGAAAGGTATGATAGTGGGGCAATTGGAAGGGTCTGGGCATTCATTCCTCTCTGGACGCCACCCCTTACTCTGTGGACTTATTTTTCTGCCCAGATCCAGCAGCCTTTTCACCCTGGAGGACCCCTCTTTTCCAGTGACCTGTCAGCCTGGAAGATCCCTCCTCCCCTGTGGCCTCTCATTGATTAGGTCCTCCTAGAACCTCCTTTTTAAGGCGGGTGCCCAGTCCAGTCATGCTCACTCCTTTACTACTCGGGGCTCCATTACTAGAATCTCTGAGCCTCCAGTCCCAAATACTCTCCAGCTCTTTGAGGGAAGAGATTGACTTCTCATTTTCTTTAGCTTGTATTTGTATTCTTAGTGTTTAGGACTGTACCTGGCACAGTAAACGTTCATA
Source organism: Monodelphis domestica (assembly GCF_027887165.1). Classification (NCBI taxonomy): domain Eukaryota; kingdom Metazoa; phylum Chordata; class Mammalia; order Didelphimorphia; family Didelphidae; genus Monodelphis; species Monodelphis domestica. The sequence goes on along the minus strand of NC_077233.1, from coordinate 134,978,059 downwards.
ATAAATGCTTGTTGGCTCATTAAACCCGGGAAGGCACTTATCCAAGGTCAAATAACTAGCAGAGCTGGGATTTCAATCAACGCCTTCTATTTTTTTAATGTTAAACTTTGATTTTATAAGTCAATATGAAACATTTCTATTTGTATTCGACCCCACTGTTATACCAGGTTGCTTCCTATTCACAAAACATTTTTAATTGAAAAATTTAATTTAATTAATTAATTTAGAATATTTTTCCATGGTTACATGATTCATCTTCTTTCCCTCTTCTCCCCCTGTAGCTGACATGCAATTCCACTGGGTTTTATATGTGTCATTGATCAAGACCTATTTCCATATTATTAACATTTGCATTAGGGTGATCATTTAGGGTCTATATCCCCATCATATCCCCATCAACCTATGGGATCGAGCAGTTGTTTTTCTTCTGTGTTTTTATTCCCACAATTCTTCCTCTGAATGTGGATAATGTTCTTTCTTATAAATCCCTCAGAGTTGTTCAGGATCACTGCATTGCCACTAATGGGGAAGTCCATTACATTCCATTGAACCACAGTGTCTCAGTCTCTGTGTATAATGTTCTCCTGGTTCTGCTCCTCTCGCTCTGCATCACTTCCTGGAGGTTGTTCCAGTTCCCATGGAATTCCTCCACTTTATTATTCCTTTGAGCACAATACTATTCCATCACCAACATACACCACAATTTGTTCAGCCATTCCCCAATTGAAGGGCATCCCCTCATTTTTCAATATTTTGCCACCACAAAGAACATGGCTATAATCAACCAAGGCCTTCTAAGTCCAGTTCTAGTGCTCTTCTCATTTGTATAGTTGTTTTTGGAAAACCTATAGGATTTTCACGAATGTCTCATATCTGACTATAAAGGAACACATAGTTAAATATTGTAGCCTACAAAAGGTCTGGCCATAGTTGTGTGGGAAGTGCCTTAGGCCTGTATGTCTAATTAGTTGTATTATGTAGGAGAGTCTACACTAGCCTCAGTATGTCTAGTTGGCTGTGATGAAGCTTTTATGCTGTTTCAGTTGTGTTTGATTCCTCATGACCTCATTTGGGGTTTTCTTGGCAAAGATGCTGGAGTGGTTTGTCATTTTCTCCTCTAGTTCATTTTACAGCTGAGGAAACTGAGGCAAACAGGGTTAAGAGACTTGTCCAGAGTCACAGAGCTAGTTAGTATGTGTCTGAGGCCAGATGATGAAGCCTAACTGAATGGAATTGTACAACTATTACTCCCTTTGTGGCATAAGATTTTCATGTATCTCTCATTCTCCTTCTTAGAATTGTGAAGCTTTAAAGCTACAAGGGAACCTTTGGGATTATTTAGTTTAACTCCATTTTACAAATAAAGAAAATGAGGCCAAAAGAGGGTAAGCAACTTGTCTAAAATTACCCAGCTTGTGTCAGAACTTGTCCTAAAACCCACCTCTCTTACTCCTCATTATAGTATTCTTTATACTCTGTGTGAGAATGCTTTGTTCTCATTATTCTCCTTTTTAAAAGATATTGCTACCGTAACGCATCCCAATCCTCATGCAGTTCTTAGTTTATTGGCTTAGATCCAATTACATTTTAGTATTAATATTAAACATTTTAAGTGTTTAAACGTATTTTCCTCATTCAGTGAATCTAGACATAAAGATAGCAGTCTGCCAGAGATGGGTAAGCATGATCATAGAAGAAACATGGAGGATAGTCATTTTGATGAGCAAGAAAGGATTTATGTAGGAAGTTAGGAAATCTAATGCAATGGCAGCATCATGGAGAAGGCTAGTGGCTCTATACATCCATTATTTATGTTTCCTTTTCAGTTCTGGATTGGCAGTTAGATGGTACAGTGGCTAGAGTACTGGGCTGGAGTCAGGGAGACATAAGTTCAAACTGGCCTCAGATACTACTTGCCCAGTCACTCAGTTTCAATCTGGTTTAGTTTTCTCATCTATAAAATGAGGATCTATTTCACAAGGTTGTTGTGAGTGTCAAATGAAATAATCATTCTAAAGTCTTTGTGGAACATTACATAAATGCTTTATGTTGTTGTTCAGTCATGTCAGTCCAGTTTGACTCTTTGTGATCCCACTTGGGGTTTTCTTGGCAGAGATACTGCCATGATTTTCCATTTTCTTTTCCAGCTCATTTTTCAGTGGGAAAATGGAAACAAACAAGAGTTAAGTGACTTGCCCTGGGCCACACAGTCAGCAAGTTTCTAAAGCCAGATTTCAACTCAAGAAGATCGAGTCTTCCTGACACCAAGATCTATACTCTAACCTATTTGCCACCAAGCTGCCCAGATAAATGCTTTGTAGCTATTATTATTGGATTGGACCAAATGGAGAATTTTAGAGCGTTTGCTCAGTGGCCTTTGGGCTATCCAGCATTTTAAAGGGAAAGAATAGGGGGATCTGAAGCAACACATCCTTTTCCCATTCCTACTCACTTGGGATTCTCCTAAACGGGGATAGAAGAATTGATTTGACCAGTTCAGTAAAGCTGTGACCTTCAAAAGGGGTGGGGAGGGGGTGGTCCAGCTCAGTGGGAAGCCAAAGTCATGACTTAGAGGGTTATGTGGACATGGGAAGAAGAGCCACATCGCATGTTACCCGAAATAACCAATCTTGGGACTTGTATCCAGTTCAGTCACCCCTACCCGTGATCCATAATTGCTCAGAACTTCCTGACGCTGCCCCCTCTAGTCACCATGCCAGTTCTCAGCCTTCCTTCTTCTGTGTCCTAGAACATAACCTTGACCAACCACACGAACAAAACAAGGAGCAGTTGCACAAGTACCACCCTTTGGCCCCTTCTCCTCAGTCACTGATGCCTGTCTCAGGTTGATCTCTGTACTCTAGGGCTGGGGCTGATGACTAAGACTGGACCTCCTCTCTAACCATATTATAATCATTCCTTTTCCTCTACTGTATGGTTCAGTCAAACAGCCCTTGTTATTTTTCACACCCATACAAATACATAACAGAAAAATCTAAACTTGAATAGGAAAGTAAGGTAAGCTTCTATCCATTAAGCAGAACCATGTAAAGAGGAATGGATTTATATTGAAAATTTCCTGCTGAATGGAAGTCAGAGAAAATTCACTTTTGCTCGCTGTTTTTACATTGTGCATGGTGATAAGCCACACAGAGAAATAAGTTTTCTCTTGAAAGGCTGTTCTGTTCATTGTTATGACCTATTATTTGATTTTTGTATTGTGTATCTTTCAAAAACAATTTCTATTAAAGAAGAAATTCACCTATTTGACTAGCTACAGTGATGAAATTGTGGAATAATTAATTGCTCCCCAAAAGTTAATATTTACAAGTCTGCTCTACCCTCTCAGGAACAGACAGGAAATTTTTGGAAAATAATGATGCATGTTTAGTCACATTGCTCTCACTAAAAATAACATAAATAATAACATTAATATACTGCATAATGAATGCACACAATATGATTATTAGTGATTAATAATGTGGTAAAATAAAGTATTTGGTGCCATTAATAAAATATTATACATTATTATTTATTTTATCTCTAACATACTTTTAAATCTGTTTTTGCATATATGCATAATATATTAGTATAGTAATAAATGTAGATAACATATGTATAGTTAAATCTATGTGTACATAAATATACTTAAATATTATATAGTTATTATATTAGTTATACATTTTTACTATATATAGTTAAATAGTTAAAGCTTTTTTTTAACTGATGGGGTACACGATCAAAAAAGCTATGGGAGAAGCAGTCTGGCATGCTTTCTTTGTTAACTGGGTCAAGAGGATAGTCACTGTTGGACAATATTCTCCAGAGATTGAGTGAGCTAAGTTGTAGAGACTAAAGATGTGGGACTCAGTCAGATACAGCTTCTATTAATTAAGCAGAACCATGTGGCAAAAAATTAGGAAATAAGGAGATGCCCTTTGATTGGGGAATGGCTGAACAAATTGTGGTATATGTTGGTGATGGAATACTATTGTGCTAAAAGGAATAATAAAGTGGAGGAATTCCATGGAGACTGGAACAACCTCCAGGAAGTGATGCAGAGTGAAAGGAGCAGAACCAGGAGAACATTGTACACAGAGACTGATACACTGTGGTACAATCGAATGTAATAGACTTCTCTACTGGGAGCAATGCAATGATCCAGAATAGTTCAGAGTGACTTATGAGAAAGAACGCTATCCACATTCAGAGGAAAAATTGTGGGAAAAGAAACACAGAAGAAGAACAACTGCTTGATCACATGGGTCACTGGGGATATGACTAAGGATATAGATTCTAAATGATCACCCTTGTGCAAATATTAATAATATAGAAATAGGTCTTGATCAATGACACATTTAAACCCAGTGGAATTGTATGTCAGCTATGGGAGAGGGTTGGGGGAGGGGAGGGAAAGAACATGAATTTGTAACCATGTAAAAATATTCTAAATTAACTAATTAAATAAAATTTTCCAAAAAAAAGGGGGGAGGGTCAGGAAGACCTAAATTAAGCAGAACCATGTAAAGAGGAATGGATTTATATTGAAAATTTCCTGCTAAATAGAAGTATTGCTTTAGATTATTTCTTTAGAAGATACTCAGAGCTCTTCTTTGAGAGCTAAGCTTTGTGTCTTAGATCTAAAGTAGCCCAAGACTACCATCCATAGAACTCCATGAGATACTTGAGGGGAATACATGTCAAATACAAGCTCCTGATTATCTTCTTGCAAATGTATAGTACACAGAACCACATCAAAGTAATTGGAAGGAGAAATCTAGACCACAACAGCTGAGCCTTTGAAGACATCTTGGGCTCTTCCTTTCCTCGTTACCTTAGGGACTTCACTGTGTGTATCTTAGAGATTGACTGGTTTGAGTAGAGTATACCACTAGTAAAGTCAACACAAAGCTGGCTTAATACTTGTTCTTTTCTCAAGCGAAGTATAGGTGTAGTTCCTAAAGATGCTTTCATGTCTGGTCTGTGGTCCCAACCATATTCTTTTCTTTTCCTTTCCACATCTCTTGATAAGAACTTCCATCTCATCAGATGCCCAGTTCTTCCTAATCCTATATGGGAGAATAATCTGAGTGATTTTATATTTGTTGAAGTCTCAGAGTTGGTTAGGAAAAATATAGGCTTCATCTGATATGAATATGAAAAATTTGACCTCTTTCCTTGCTCTGGAGGACCCATACCACCTCTTCTGCTCCATTCTCTCAGCAAGTGTAACCTCTGCCTCCATCTGAGTAGTCACCTTTTCAGTTTTTGTTGTTTATTTTATTAATTCACTTGACTCCTGCCTTGGAATCATATCAGAAATTCTGATATGTGGAAAAAAGAAACTCAGATGAAGGAGAAAACCTAGGGAGCATATTGTTGTGGACAGGGCTTTGTTGGCTCAGAACACCCAGTGTTGAACATTTGTCCCATCTGCTGGCTAATATAATCTCATAATTTTCAGCCATCTGCCTGACTCCCCAGTGATGCAGTTGAGAGTCTGGGATGAAAAAATAGTCCAGAAAACAGAGAGAGACTTGGCCAACAACAAAAATATTCTGATTGTTGAAGCTTTTCTGAAGTGCCAAAGACCAGTGGAGACATTTGTCATTGAATGGATGTCACCAGGAATCAGAAAGCAGAGAGGGAAATTCAAAGTGAATTTTCAAGAGGTTTGGAAAACCCCCAGCTTGCTTGCTATCAATTGTTACAGTAGGTGATAGAATTAATTCCCAGAAACAGCTTGAATCCTGCAAGGTTGAATATTTTGATAGTGTTTTGCTTTCATTTGGAATTTCATTTACGATTGAATTTTTTATTGTCTTTTAGGGAAAGGCAAGGGTTCCATTACATAGAAAGGTTTTCTAGGTATTACATGAATAAAATTCACTGCATGTGTTTTGCCAGAAGAATGAGAGGTCATTCTCCATCTCTTTCTCTCTCTCTGTCTCTCTGTCTCTCTCTGTCTCTCTCTGTCTCTTTCTCTGTCTCTCTGTCTCTGTGTCTCTCTGTGTCTCTCTGTCTCTCTGTGTCTCTGTCTCTGTGTCTCTGTCTCTGTCTGTCTCTCTCTCTCTCTCTGTGTCTCTCTCTCTCTGTCTCTCTCTCTCTCTGTCTCTGTCTCTCTCTGTCTGTCTCTGTCTCTGTCTCTCTCTCTCTTTCCAAAGCAAATTTTCTCCTGTCTACTGACCACTGCACTGCAGTAGAGACTCTTAGCCTCAACAACTCTGGGAGAGAGGGCAGAAGCTAGAGGTCTCTCTTCTTTGCTAGGCCATTTTAAAATACTGGATGACAAGATTTAAAGATGTTAAAAAAACTCTTTGGGATCATCTTTTCTCAAACTCCTGAACTTCAGTTTGGTGATTTTGTTTGCTCTGCGGCTAGGTCTATCTCACCAGGCCAAGGGAGGGAAAATTTTTCAAAGAGAAAAGTCAGCATGATATAGGGAAGAGTGTACTCCTCTGGGAGTTAAAAACCTGGAGGTCTTAGAACATTTGACTGCCAGTTTCCTGTGACCACTTGACCTATAAAAAAGGCAAGGGATCAGAAGGTACTGAAGAGGTTTTGCCTATTACTGACCTTACAACAAAGCCACTTTCTAGCCCTTGGATATTCTATCAGCAGTTTGCTTCGGGAGCACAAGACTTTTCCAGGGACTCACTTGATATAGGAGGAAAAACACAAATAGAACAGGGAAAGTCAACCTGGAACAGACCTTTGGAGCCTCATTATTTTGCCATGAAGAGATTTACCTGGCTCCCTTGTTCTTCTTTCTCCACATACCCAGCTCAGCAGCTGCGCTATACTGCACCAACCTTAAAAATAAAACACAATCACTGAGACTGGCTCTTATGCTTTTTATGTGCTGCCTAGAGACAGCCTCAGACAGGGAGATACCGGTATTGTTTTAAGGACTGTTGGCAGCAACTGCTACCTTCTCGTCCCTAAAGATCAACTGCTTTGCTTTCCTTAATATGGTAATAATCCCAACTCAACCTCTTAAAAGTGAATATGGGACTTTGGGCAAATCTTTTGACTTCTCAGCCTCAGTTTCTCCATTTGTAAAATGAGGATAACATTTATACTATTTCACAATGCTATTGTGAAGACCAAACCAGAAGTTACATGTAAAGCCCTTTAATGTAAATATTATCTGTTATTGTTATTTCTGGAATAAAGTCCTTCTTCATTGTTTCATCATGGTCTAGTACCAATCCTGGGTTTTTGAAGTCTGTTCCAGGGGAATGTAATACCTGATAGGTCTCATCGAGCTGCAAAGGCTTGAATATGAGTCTTGTGATGAACTGTGCCTGTTGTTTGATGACCAGCTTAGTCCTGAGAGGCTCATCTCTTGAAGGCTGGGTCATTAGGCAATGATGGTATTTTTTTTTTAACCATAGAACATGTAAAGTGGTTGAGATCTGCATTGGTGAAGGGTCTATTCACACCAATGAAATCACTGAAATTGAAGTACTGGAGTTGATTAAGTCATAATATTATATTCTATAGAATCACCCTGTTGTAGAAAGCTTGCCTGTTTGTGGCCAAGAGGAGGCATCCCTCTTAAATATCAATCAATTAATCAATAAGAACTCATCAAGTGACTGCCTTGGGCCAGACACTATACTGGGGGCCAGGAATACAAAGACAAAAATGGGAAAGCCCTTTACCTCAGCCAGCTTATATTACTGGGTGGGAAGAGAGGAAAAGTGTAATGTCCTTTCTACCAAAGGATTTTGTAGAACTAAGATGGCACCTGGACTAATTGAAATCTTTGGGTTGTTTTATCTTTTGATCTAAAGAGGAACTATGCCTTAAAGAGAGTTACCCTCCTTTGCCCTGGAATCGTCTTTAGGGAAGAGCAGGTTGCAGGGGTGAACTTGATTCTCTGCCTGAATTTTTGGGAGAAATTACAGCAAATGTGAATATGGGCAAGGCAGCTGGCATTTGAGCAGCCATTGGGACATGGTTGCTGTCTGCTGCTCCTTCCTCTGATGAATATAGCCAGAATGGAAGCCAGAGACTGAGATGAGAGATGTGCATGGACTAAATTTTCCACAGAACAGAACTGATACCAGATAATGATTTGTTCCACTTTCATTCTGTCCTTCCCTCCCCAGGAGAGAAGTATTTTAAGTCCAAAGTTTACCTGTTCTTTTTTTTTTTACATTTATATTTAATTAGTATTGAAAGCTGGCATAAGATGAAATGTGGTCAACCATAGTAATTTATACATATTGTATTGTAGCTAATGAGAGATCAGGGAGAGGGTTAGTGACTAGCATGTTGCATCACTACAGAGGTAGAATGAAACAAGAAACAGAATCTGTCAGATTTCTGTTATCTTAATTCATTGAAATTTCATAAAATCTCAATATATGGTAATAACAGTAGTTTCTGGCTGGTGGCAGTTTAAGTACACTATCCTAATGAGCCAGTTGGTTTTCCCCATTGTTATATTTCACCATACTCAAGGAAATCCCTTATTTTGGGATGGAGCTGAGATAAGAAACTAGAGAGAAAATTACATCTGTTGGGAGGAGAAAGAGAGTGGTTAGAAAAGGCAGCAAATACACACATTCCAAAGGTAGGAGCCAGTGGGAGAGGCAATAAGCACCCTAATTCTTCCTCTCTTGTAGCAGCCCAGCAGAACCTTTCACCTCATACAAAGACTTTTAACAGAGACACAGCTGAACAGTCATATACAGAATAAATTTAATAAGTGAAAAGTATTTTGGGAAAGGAAGACACGCTACCAGTTGGGGGTATCAGCAAAAGCTTCACATAGAAGGCTGAGCTTGGGCTGAATCTGGAATGTTCAAGAGAGTTAGCAAGGAGGAAGGAATCTAAGTAAAGCTAAAAAGAAGTTACTCCTTTCTCAGTTTAGGGGCTTTCACATTGCTTAGGAACAGTTCATTCCAGACATTCCCAGATCTAAGTGGCTGCCCCAGGGATCCCAAGAAAAATCCTGTAAAGGAAAGAGGAGGGTTTTTTTTTTTTATCCTCTACTCAAGATTTGTTCAAAGGGTTGTATTTAAAAAGAAATATAACTATTCCTTTGATACCTTTTTATCCATGGTTTGTGATCATTGAGATTCACAACTATTCTTAGGTAGGTGGACCTTTAGGAATACATATTCATGAAAATTAGCACATGTCTCAAAAGGTTTTACATATAAATTAAAGGGGGAAAATTATCTTTGCCTAAAGAAAGCAGTGAGCAAGTTAAGGCTTTGAAGAAAAATGCCAAATGTACAAATCTTCTGACAGCTCTTTCCCTTTAAGAAAAAGGTGTCTGCTTATCACAGGGACAGCTTATACCTGAGTGTCATAAGATGTCCTTTTTTTGATATCCTAGAGCCTGTCTTTATCTTGTTTCTCTAGTTTTTTCTCCCTTTTATAAATTCTCATATCCTCATCTAGTTGTAGTTCCTTAGTGCTTGTTTCCAGACTCAGCTTTATGGATAGATGGAAAGACACTGACACATCATCATCCAACCCCTTCTTTTCACAGATTGGGAAACAGACATATAGAATGGACTTAATTTTGCGGATATTTTACCTTGAAAGTGCTGTTAATTACTCTCATTTTACAGATAAGGAAACTGAGGCAGGCAAGCAAAGTGACTTGCTTAGTCACACAACTTGAAAGTATCTGACTTTAAATTTGAACTTTGGTCTTCCTGTCTGCAAGTCCAATCCTTTTACTCAGTGGGCCAATTAACTTCTGTTTTGTTGTTGAGTCATATCCAACTCTTCCTGACCCCATATGAGGTTTTCTTGGCAAAGATATAGGAGTGGTTTGCCATTTCCTTCTCCAGTGGATTAAGGCAAACCGAGTTTAAGTGACTTAACCTAGTGAGTGTCTAAAGCTGGATTTGAGTTCAGGGCTTTTTGATTCCAGGCCCAGCACTCTCTCTGCTGGGCTAACTAACTGCCCCAACTTAGTTTTTGTATATTATTAGTGTCTTCCCCCCAGCAGCGTACTCCTCTGTACACAGTAGACTTTATGTAGTGTAGATGCAAATTTCTAATTTTGTTTAGAATTCAGTTCAACAAACATTTACCAAACACCTGGGGCAGATGGAAACTTTGGAAAAGACACGGATCTCAGACCTCATGGAGCTTACAGTCTAAGGAGGGACATGACCCATATGTAAGTAATCCTCATGTGAAGTAATACAAGAAATATGCAAGGGTGGCATACTATGTGACATCATTAGCTTGAGAGATGAGCATAGGCTTCCTGATAGAGGTGACATTTGAAATGAATTTTAAAGTCCAGTTATGAATTTATAATTTAGGCAAACATGAGTGCTTGGAATACATAGTTTTTAGAGGAAGAGTTCTCAACATGATTTCCGTAAACATTTTTTTTTAATTTTGATAACTGTATTCCAATATCAATTGGTTTTCTTTTTAGTCTTTTTATTTATTTTATGCATTAAAAAAACATTCTAAGAACATATCTGCAGGCTTTTCCAAATTGCCATAACACAAAAAGGGTTAAAAATTCCTACTTTAGAGAGAATTTTTTACTAGTTCTCTCACTTGGCCTCAGTTACCATCTAGATCCTTGAACACATTCAGTAATTCAGTAACAAATTCTACTACTGTGTGCACTAGTCACTGGGGAAGAAATAAAGGCAAACCAGTTTCTTGCCCTTGATGAATCTCCAAGTACAATCTCCAAGGGGAGATGGGACTCGGAGAGAAAGAACTAGAGAGAAAATGGACTACAAGAACACAAGTAAGGGGATTAATAGTGGAGTTTTAGGTAAGGATAGGAAGAAAAGGTATTATCTAATGGGAGGACTTGCTAGAACCACTAGGACTGCAATAGATGGGGATGAGGGAACTGTCATTCCAAGCCCAGGGAGCAAAATAAGCAAAGGCGTGGGGGCAGGAAAGTGTGGACCACTTGTTGGGGGACAGCAAATAACATTGCTTGGCTGCAGAGTAGAGGAAATGAACCTGTTCTGCCCTTGGCTCAGATTCCCCAGAACTCTAAGCTAATGCCTAATGCTTAAATTTCTTCAAGCTAACCCTCTTCTCTCTAGTTGCCTGTCTCTACTTTTCTTCCCCCAGGCAATTTTTTTCTTTTGTCCTCTAGACTATGCAGTGGTCCAGGGTTAATAGCTTTTTGGGTTGGGGGTGGGGAGACATTTCCATTCTGATGCATTGCTTCCTGGTTAGCTATCCAGGCCTTATTCAGGTAGGTCTAATCAAGGAGCCCTTCATATGCTCATTTATTAGTCAGCCTTGCTGTAAAGAAGGCACTATCATGTCCTGGAAAGAACCTTCGATTTGGAGTTAGCTGGCTTGTGCTTAAATTCTGGAGCTATTTACCACTTGGGTGACTTTAAGCTAGTCTCTTCTCTGCTGTGGGACTCAGTTTCCTCAATCTTAATATGAAATAGTCGGACTAGGTGATCTCTAAGGGGCCTTCCTGATCTCCACTTTAGTTCTTTCTGTTGAGTTCAAGGCAGATCCATCCATCCATCCATCCATTGGTGCAAAAACCCAGTGCTTCCTAGAAATGGCAGCCCCAGGTGTCAGAACAGTGTCAGCCAGGCTGTGGTGTGTGGCAAAGCATGCATCAAGAGTTACATTGCACTATATCATACTAAAATCTCTCTTCTAGTGGTGTTTGCGTGCACATGCGTGTGTATGTTTGTGTGTGTTCATGCAGACACTTCCACTGCCTCTAGTCACATTTCCACCTACAGATCCTGTCCTGTCAGTTTATTAGCCAACCCAGACCCTTGTTTCCTTAATAAGTTCTCCCTCTTATTGGTTCTTAATTCTAACAAAAGACGAGGGAGTAATAGGTGATAGGTTAACACTTCAGTCTTCGCTATATCAGCGTGCTGCTCTATTTTCTATTGTGTGGGTCAACCGGCTGCCTTTCAACTTGCAGGAACCCCATTTCCTTCTGCCAGCAAAGCTGCTCCAGCTCTCTGGAGTCCTCGGCCAGGCCTGGATGTTCAGGCTTGATCTCCTTTCTGGATCTCTTTTCTGAGCCCCTGCTGGGTAGAGAATATCGTAGTCTATGAAGTTGTCTTTTTAAGGTGAAGCAGAGAGTCAGGTGACTACTACCAGTTAAAAATGTCTTTATCTTCCCTAGCTTACCCTTTGACCCTACTGGCACAGGAGTGTGTCCCCTTCATAAAACTTTCTTAACAAAACATTTTCCCCTGTGGATCCAAGGGAGTTACTTCTGAGGCAATAAGGTCTTTGTTCCAAGACATGCCTGGGAATGGAGCCTCGGAAACGATTGGAAGAATGAATCTTTTTAACTCAAGATTCTTGTGTCTAGACAGGTTTTTCATATTTGTATTTTTTAGCAACGGGACAGGAATAGATGAGACATGGAGAATATAGATCCCCATCGAACTGTCCACACACAAACATGTATGCACATTTGCACAGCATTCACAGTCATAGAAAAATGCAAGCTGGCTGGGAATACATTTCAGCATATTACCAATAATAATTTGTAGTCAATGAGTGGCATTGGGGACGTGTATTACCAGCAAGGGAAATGACTAGGTCATGTACCAGGGATGCGGGGGTAATAAATGGACAGCCTGGTGAAACAGTAGCATCTCTGAAATATTTAAAGAAGATGGTCTCCAGCTATGGAAGATTTATAAGAAGACAGGGATAGAAATCTTAAAGGATAAGAAGGGAAGAATAGCTTGTGATTTGCACCAGTGGAGGGTTTAGCCACACCAGTGAGATTCCACATTCATCCAAGCAGCAAAGGATATGTAGATAGACAGGCAAATCTCATTATAAAATGACTTTTTTAAATAGATTTATTTAAGTGGTATTCAAAACAATATGTAACAGATTGGACTCTATCCTGTGTTGTAAAGAGCCCTGGATTTAGGTTCAGAAACCTGGTTTCAAATCTCATCTGTGCTATTTACTATCTTTATTATCTCGGACAAGCCACTTAACCTCTCTGGGCCTTAGTTTCTTTATCTGTACAATGGGGAAAGGGACTCTATATGATTTCTAAAGTTTCTAGCTAGAAGTCACATACTTTCTTATGATAACTCTGTGTAACAGTCTTATGACCCTCCATTGTGTCTTGGTCTTTAGGAACACTAGTGTAAACATCAGCCTTGAAGGTCATTTACCACTGGGAATAGTTTATTCTCTTACTAATATAGTTAGAAAAATTAGAAAAAGCTGTCTATATTCATTATTTCTACATTTTCTCCATTTGCTTGCTTTTGAACCCTCTAAAATTTGTCTCCTGACTATTACTCAATTGAAACTACTCTTTCTTTTTATTTATTTTTTATTTTATTTTAATTTTTTAAATTTTATTTAATTGATTAACTTAGAGCATTTTTTCAGGATTACAAAAATCATGTTCTTTCCCTCCCCTCCTCTCCACCCCCTCCCATATCCAACACACAATTCCACTGGGTTTTATATGTGTCTTTGGTCAAGACCTATTTCCATATTATTGATATTTGCACTAGGGTGATTGTTTAGGGTTTATAACCCCAATCATATTCCCATTGGCTCATGTGATCAAGCAATTATTTTTCTTCTGTGTTTCTACTCCCACAGTTCTTCCTCTGAATGTGGATAGTGTTCTGTCTCATAAGTCCTTCAGAAATGTCCTGGATCATTGCATTGCTGCTAGTAGAGAAGACCATTATGTTCGATTGTACCACAGTGTATCAGTCTTTGTGTACAATGTTCTCTTGGTTCTGCCCCTTTCACTCTGCATCATTTCCTGGAGGTCATTCCAGTTCACATGGAATTCCTCCAGTTCATTGTGAAACTACTCTTTCTGAAGTTACCAGTAAACTCTTAAAAAACAACAACAGCCCGTATCATCCATCTTAGAATCAATACCATGTATTGATTGGTTCCAAGGCAGAAGCCTAGGCAATGGGGGCTAAGTGACTTGCCCAGGGTCACACAGCTGAGAAGTATCGGAGGCCATATTTGAACCCAGGACCTCTAGTCTCTAGGCTCTGTGAAGATTGGATTTGGCTATCACCTGATTGACCAATGAAGGTACTTAGCTCTTCCTTTATTGGGAAGATTGATTTGTAATCCACAATCTATTTTTAGATTTTAATCCCCAAAAGATGGTAACTCAGTATTTGAAGTAGATCTACCCATTTTAACTACAAAAAGGTGTTAACTAAATACAAAAAGTGAACTAGCCAAAATAGATGTTAACTAACCACAAAAGGTATAACTAACTACAAAAAGGTGTCAACACCCATTTCATGCATTGAGTGGGAGGTCTGTGACCCACTGTGAAAGAGTGGGCAGTGCTGGAGAGGAGTGTCTGCTGTGATTGGTAGACATGAGATTTAGGGGAGGTGACACAAGAGAAAAAGGTCTTTAAATAGAGGAAACAAAGACTGAAGAGGACAGTTAATCACCCTGACTAGGAGTGAAGAATCAGTCACTTGGAGATAGAGGGAAGACAGATGCTTGACGAGAGACTGGAAGTTGGACACTCAGACTTGTATGTGGAACTTGACCCTGGAGGAGCTTGTGCTGGAGACCTCAGACTGCTTTCCTTTTAGACAGTCACTGTGGTGAATAAAAAGCTGACTTAGTTTCCTTGTCCTTTCTGGAGGTGTGAACCTCCAAGAAAGTCCCATCACCTTGAGACACCTTTCCCCTGGCTGGGGCTTAGAATTTCTACCTGGTTAAGGGGAAGCCAGAGCTCTCTCCCCCTCCCCCCCCCCTTTCTCTCTTCCTTAATATCTTCCCTCTATTGTAAAATAAACTACCAAAATTCCATTTGACTTTAGTAATTCCTTTTGGTATTTAATAATTAAATCCTTGGCAACCAGCAATTAATATATTAAGTCCAACCAAAATAAATTTTAACAGCTCTCAATCTACTGAGCGACCCAGTTGCCCCCTCCAATAATCTCGTAATTGCTAAAGCTAATGGCCTTTTCTCAGTCCTCACTTTGTCTCATTCTCTGCAATATCTGACATTGTTCATGATTCTTTCCTCCTGGATATTTTCATGTGTGTGTGTGTGTGTGTGTGTGTGTGTGTTGGTATATTTGATGACTAGTCTTGCTTGGCTCTTCTACTTGTCTGGCTCCTCCTTTGCTGTTTTAACATCTAAATCACACTCCTTAACTGTGAGTGTCTTCCATGTACAGTAAATAAATCAGGCCTTAATTTGTAGTGTTTGTGGGGTGTACAGCTATCAGTGAAAATTAACACTTGCCCATAAAAACTAATTCCAGCATCCCTTGCAGTTGGTGTTCCCAAGAAGAGACCAGAGCTGAATAATTCTGGGCATTATCTGAATAGGGATGTTAATTAAATTTGTCTTCTTCTCTGTTCTCTCATTTCTCTCTCATTTCCTAACCACATCATATTTGAATGTCTGAAAAAAACAACCATGTAGGTCCTTACAAATGGCAGACCTTGTTCTGTGTGCCAGTCCTCAGAAGAGTTTGCATCCTAAAGCAGGAAATGAGAGCTATAGGAGAGGAACTTCCAAGAGGCTTGTTCTGGTCTGGAAAGTCACCTGGATGTTGCCTGGGGCCACTGGGGAATAGATTGGCACTCATTCAGAGAACAATGGAAGAGTTAGTTTGGTTCTGAGTCATAATTCCAGAACTGAAGGGAATGGGGATAAAGATAGTTGTGACATTGTGAAGGAGGTGATGGACAGTAGGATCTCTTAAAATAGTGGTCTAGGAGAGTCAGTTGCTGATCATCACAACAGGATCACAGTGGGGAAACTCCTGGTAAGGGTTAAAAAAAAAACATTTCACAACTATGATTAGAGCAAGATTTCTGGATCAAATGAGACCAAACGGACAAATTTGATGACGTGGTTGAAAAACGTTTGCATAATCCATGCAATTAAAATTAGAAAAGAAACAGCTAATTGGGAAAATATTTCCAGCAAATTTCTCTGTTAAAGAACTGGTATACAAGATACATGGAAAACTGATTCAAATACATAAGATAATTGATAAAGATCTAATTTCTCAAATTTATAGAGAATTAAGACAAATTTATAAGAATATAAGTCATTCCCCAATTGACAAAAGGTCAAAGGATATGAACAAGCAATTAAAGAAGTCAAAGCCATCTATAATCATAAGAAAAAATGTTCTAAATCACTCTTGAATAGAGAAATGCAAATTAAAACAATGCTGAGTTACCACCTCACACCTATAAGATTGGACAATATGGCAATATAAGAAAGAGATAAATGTTGGAGGGGATGTGGCAAAATTGGGACACTAATGCATTGTTGGTAGAGTTGTGAACTGATCCAACCATTATGTAGAGCAATTTGGAATTCTGCTCAAAGGGCTTTAAAACTGTACTCTGATTCAGTAATACCACTACTGGGTCTGTATCCCAAAGAGATAATAAAAAAGGGGGGAGGACCTAATTGTACAGAAATATTTATAGTAGATCTTTTTGTAGTGGCAAAGAATTGGAAAATGGGGGGGATGTCCATCAATGAGGGAATGGTTGAACAAATTGGGGTACATATTGGTAATGGAATACTATTGTGCTATAAGAAATGATAAGCAAGATGATTTCAGAAAAAGCTGGAAACATCTGCAGAAACTGATATAGAGTGAAATAAGCAGAACTGGGAGAACATCGTACACAGTAATAGCAATATTGAATGATGATCAACTGTGAAAATGTGGCTACTCTTCAGCATTGCAATGATCCAGGACAATCCTGAAAGACTTATGACAGGGAATGCTATCCGCCTCCAGAGGAAAAACTGTTGGAGTTGCCTTTCACACCAGTGTATTTATGATTTTATTTTGGGGGTTTGCTTATGTATGAATTTGATCTTTCAACAATGATCAACATGGAAATGTGTTTTGCATGACAATAAAAAAATAAAAACAACAAATATTATTATAAGACAAACCATTTGCCATTAAACAAATGGCCAAAGGATATGAACAACTTTCAAGAAAAAAAAAATCAAAGCTATTAGTTTAGTATAATTCTACCAGGATAAAAATATGGGGGGAAAATGGACCTTTAGTTAAGTAGTTTTCCCAGCATTCTTGAGGAATAATAAATAGTCCAGAGCTGAGTAGAAACTTTGTAAAACAAATACAAGTGTTTGTGTATATGGTATATATAGTGTACACACATTATACCGTGTATTTATACTATGAAATAGGTATATGTAGACCCTACTATAGTATAACATATAATATAGTATATATAATTCAAAGATTCAAATCTCACATGCACATACATGCTATTATATTATAACTATTGTAGACTACAATAAAATATATATTATATATAGCATATATTATTATAGATGTTCTATAGTATAGTACTATACTGTACTACATGGATGTGCTACTATAGACTATAATACTTATTGTATAGTATATGCAAGTACACATTCATATACATATTGACTTCTTTGACAGAATATGGGATCTTTGAGGACAGTAACTGTTTCAATTTTATTTCTGTATTCCTAGAGTCCAATATAGCACCTGGCATATAGGAAGTTCCTATTAAATGCTTGTCAATTGAGAGTTTTCCAGACTTTCTCTAGCATTTTCTCCTAATTAGAAGTAATATTTCACATATCACATCTTGCTCCAATTTTTGCTTCTTTCACATTCCAATCTAGATCATATTTATTTCAGTAAATATCTTAACTCTGGGTTAACAGGGACCCTGCCAATTAAAAAGAATATTTTTCAGCCTACTAGAAGCGTTGGTCAACTGCCAACCTAGTAATGGTGATTAAAGGGTAAAAGAACCCTTCAAAGGGCAGTTTGTGTGGGGAGGGTTATGTGTGTAGGAAGTAGGGGCATACAGGGTAGGTAGATGCCTGGTTGGGGTGATTCTAGATGGTGTGGAGGAAAGAACACTAGCAGGAACTGGTTTTGAATCTTGACTGTGTTACTTTAGTTCTTGTGTGATCTTCAGCTCACCTCCCTGTGCCTCAGCTGCCTCACCTATTAAAAAAAGGTGTGTGTGTGGGGTGGGGGTTGGGGGGATAGGATTTGAAACAAGATCTCTCAGCCTCCCTTCCAGCTCTGATATTCTGTGATTCAATGATAACTAATAGGGTGGAACAGAAGAAGAATAGAGCTCTGAATCAAAACTCCTATTTGGTGGTTCTTGTTCTGCTTCTAACTAGCTGTAGGCTCTTGGGCTAGTTACTGCTCCCTTCTGGAGTGGGAAACTTACTCATGTTTTTCATTTGTAAAATCAGAAGGATGGACAAGCTGCTGCTGTCCAAAGTCTATTTCAGCCCTGACATTTCTAAGGTCTCTTCCAGTTTTAACAGTCTATATTATAAGGTTCCTTCCTGATCTGACATTCTACACTTTAAAGTTGTTTTCAGCTGTGGCATTCTATGTTTGTAGGTCATCAGATGGTGAGTGGCATGAGAGAGAAAAACTCTTCTCTTACTTTTTTCAGGAATACTTTGGTGCACCGACCCATTTGACAAGGGAACCAGAGCCCACTAAAGGGAAAGCTATTTCAGTCCTTTTTTTTTTCCAACTCACAGTTTATTATTGAATCTTAGAAAATTAAATAGGGAGAAGGGACTCAAGACCCTTCCATAAGATTAATATGTACAATCTGTTGAAGGGTTAGAGTTTCCTTCCAGGACCAGTTTAGCACCCAGATTTTTTCTAGTCCTATTCCTTGGAATAGAAAGCTAAAGAAATAATAGAAAGCTAAAGAAAAATCACTGCACCAAAGAAGAATATTATATATATGTATATATATATATATACACACACACACACACACACACATATATTTTTTTTTCTAAGAGACCTTCTGAATTTGACAATGTGTGTTCTGTGCTGCAAAGTCATTTTGATTTCACGAATGTATTTTGTTGTTAGGGCAGACAAAGGGTTAAATTATAGGAACTTCTCCTTGATGGATGTGACAGAGAGATTTAGGCCCAGAAGAAATCAGGGCTCATTTGTTCATTTTCAGGCATTAATAATTTAACGTTTATTAAAAGCTTTGAGGAGGAAGAAGTGTTGTAGTTAGTGATGGGTCTTACAGATGAACCTAAATAAACAGGCAGGTGTTGAGTGTTTTCATTATTAATGGCTCAGGGAAAGCCTTGACAAGGCATCGAGAATCTCTGAAATTATCTTCCTTCTGAGGTTGCTCATTATAAAATTTTCGTTCACCTCTTCAATATGAAAGCACTTAGCTGGGCCCAGTGGAGAAGGGGCAGCTCATTTCCTATGGCTTAGATACTTACAATGTTGTCAACAAATTTGGTAAACATTTATTAAGTGCTTGCTGTGAACAGAGCTCTGTGATTGGTCCTGGACCAGAAAGAAAGGTCAAGTAAGATATAGCTTCTGTCTTCAAGCTATAGGAAAGGGGTTGAACGGAGATACAAATAACTAAACCACAAAGAAATACATGTTGCTTCCAGCACTGATTTTATGATCCCAAGTCCATAAGAAATATGCATATGAAATACCATGTTAGGTCTGAGTGGGGAGAAGTTATTAATGATGGAGACCAGGAAAGGCTTATTAGAGAAAATGCCATTTTAATTGGGCTTTAAGGGATAAGTAAATAAGAAATTCAAAAGTTAGAGGTTGGAAAGGAAAGCCATTTAGGCTTAAGATGAACAAAGGTATGGAAGTGGGGAAGATTCAGGGTCCGTAAGGGGGAATAGCAAATAGTACAGTCTGAGTAGAGTATGTGGAGGGGAAGAAAATGAGATATAAAGGTAGGTTTGGTACTAAATTGTGAGGAGACTCAGCTATCAGACTAAAGAGTTTGAATAGTGTGTGATAGGCAGTAGGAATACATTTGAAAATTTCTTAAAGGAAGAGTGATATGACCAACTTAGCAACAATATCTTTTCAGTGTGATTGACACTTTCTTTCCCTAAACTCAGTCAAGCTGGCTTTCTTTTGTCCCTCCATATCCCATCTCTGGGATTGCACTGGGTGTCCTCTTCCATCCCATGTAGTCCCTCCTAACCCCTGCTTCTTTTAAAACTCAGAGCTCAAGTGCCACTTTTAACAGGAAACCCTTCCTGCTATCTCCCCCAGTGGCTATTGCTCTTCATCTAACCATTTTAATTGTACCTATATATGTATAGAGATTGCTTGTCCTAATAAAATATAGAAGGAAGGGATGCTTTGTTTTTGCCTTAACAAATGTTTAATTGTTTAATGACCAGATCTATGAGTGAAGATGATGACTGGATTAAGGCTAGATTGGAGTGGTGGGGGGGTGGACATGGAAAGACTTGTTAAGAGACTTCAGCAGTCCTTCAGGTGGGTGGAGTGACAACCCACACTAGAATGGAAATGGGAGTTGGGAATGGACATAAGAGACACAAAGAGGTCAACCTTTGAGAAAGCAATTTCCATCTCCATCTGCCCTACTAGGGGCAGAAACTAGATTTCAGGTGAGTGAGGAAAGGGTACACCCTGAGAAAAGTGCCAAACAGTCCCACACCCCTCCCCACTTCCCACAATAAGCTAGTTTCCTACAGTCAGGGATAGTAGCACTAACAGTACACCTTCCCTCAGTCAACACTTGTGTGAATCCCTTGATGCTTCACTTAGCTGTAAGTCAGTAAGGGAATGTGGAGTGTTGGGCAATTAGGCAGGCACCTTATGGAAATGATGTAGAAACTATCCTCATCACCTTGCTGAGGCATCCTCCATGGGTCCAATCCCAGGCCCCCAGAATAGCCTTTGGAAAATTTTGTAATTCTGAAGACTATTTCAGTTTTGAGCTAGAAAGAACAGAATCCAGGCTATGTTGTGGCCCTCAAATATCATCTAGTTCAATCACTTCTTAAAGCATGGATAGCTTCTATAGATACTGTATAATGAGGTCATAATGAGAATGTCGTAATTTACTCAAGAAGCAAGCAGCCCATTCTCTTGTTGGACAACCTTGGGCCTGAAGGAGGTTAGGGCATCTGTAGTGGCCCTAGGGGTCCCCCTTCCAGAGTCTACCTCCAGTTGTTCTTCAATCCATCTCTTCCTGGGAATTCCAGTCTCTTCCAATCCTTGGCAAGGTCTTTGGTGGCCTCTGGCATACAGGGTGTGGAGAGTCGGACTATTCTCTAAGGACTGTTATTGTTGCCACAGTGTGGTTTTTATTTTGACTGGATAGTCAATGAAGATATTCTTGGATTCTTTTCCTGAGAGGTCTCCCCTTGGCTGCAAATGACTATTATCATTGATATTAAAAACAATAGGAAAGAAGGTCAGGGGTGAGTAGCCAGAAGGGGGCATATAATTGTTCCCATTCCCCCTTTAGCAAGGGAGCTGTCTGACTTTGTAACTGTACTCTCTCTTGCCTTGAAAGAGCAATTTACCCTCTAGTCGAGCATTTTCTCCCTTAATAAACACAGTGGCACCAGGCTTATTACAATTCTGTGATTAGCAAAGAAATAGACTTTTTAGTCTCACTGCACACAGGGAGGAAAACCAGAGGGAATGGAAATCATAACCAGATACTAAAAACCTTAACTGTCCCTCAGCTTGTATAAAAATAGTCTCCTGGCTGGCAAAGCAGACTCCCTGGGCGAAGATAAGGATGGCTCTGAGCAGAGCACAACTTCTGACAGATTTCAAAGCTGACCTAAGGTTAAAATATCTCCACTAGGGAATTTTGCTCTGCTTTCTTTGCTCCCTGTCACGGCACTGAAGACCCAGGACAATATATTGTTCTTTTGATCTAGTATTTCACATGTGTATTACTCCACTGGTGAAATGTCAGGAGGAGGTTAGCTACCAGCTGAACTGAATCCAATTAAAGCGTCTTTGTGTTGCTAGTAGGAAATTATACAAAATCAGTTTTCCTTTCTGTCATAAAGAGAAAGCCATAAGGGTCAACATGGTGAGGCCAGTTAGTTTCTCTCAAAGAACTGCCTTAGAAGCAATGTGAATTGAATGATTTTCCTTACTAAGAAGAATATTTCTATCTTAATAGTGTACTCATTTGACTCACAATTTGATGAGCTAGAGCAGATAGTTGTTACTTCCCATTTCACAGAGAAGAAAACTGAAGCTCAGAAAAGTTAAATGATTTCACCAGAAGAGAATGACATGATTAGAGTCAGAAGTGACCTATTTAGTCACAAAAGAGTAGAGGTGAGGCTACATATGCTGGTTGTATATGTGTTCCTAGCTATATGTCTACCACCACTGGAACGCTTATCTCCTGACTTCTAATCATGTGTTCTTGCTCTAAGGACTTTTTCCTTTTTAATAAGGGAGTCCAATGTAGCTGTGGAAATCGAATGTCATCATGTTCTGGTGTGTGTTTGGGTAAGTTTGTCTCAGGTTGGGATCATCTTTCTGGTCATTTTATGAGTATTTTCCAGGGGAAAAAATGCCTGGGCTTTGTTGGTAGGGCTTGGGTTAGGCTGACATATGGGAAATCCCTTGAACCTAAGCACACAGGGTGAGACAAAGGAAATAACCCAGCCCTGAGTTGCTGATGGCTTAGCTGGAATCATTGAAACAACAGAATTTTAGAGGGATAAGAGGACTTAGACCATGGCGTGTCAGAATTGGACTGGTCCTGAGAACATGAAACAGATAGAGCATGTCTGAATCACAAAGGGCCTTAGAATATAACTCATGAGAGAGAGAAGTGATCTCAGGGGTTTTAGGGAAAACACCATCATTTAAAAATGAACATGGCACAACACATCAGGATCACATATCAAGTCAAAAGCAGAGTCAGGTCTTTGGACTTCCTCCTCAGTTTGTTTCCCATTGAAACATACTGAGGAACCCTTTTGACCTGAAGGACAAAGTAGAGCTCCCACCTATCAGGTTCTCTTTGCCCTTTATAGGTTACCCACAGACACAGTCCTGTCCACCAATAGTGCTAAGGATGCTGGAGTTGTAGAAGACTTCTGTTAGAAGACAATGAACCAAAGAAAGAAGGTTTATTTAGGTAGGAGATGGTCAGGAGGAGAGGGAAACCTCAAATTTTTTATTTATATAGGAGGGTCACATGTACATTTAATTCAGTACTCAAGAACAACAAAAAAAAGGAGAGAAAAAACACCATTTATGCAAAATCATTGAGTAGCACCAAAGAGTCTTCTTTTGATAGGCCATATTCTTTTTTTTTTTTTTAATCTTTACCTTCTGTCTTATTATCATTTCTATGACAAAAGAGTAGCAAGAGGCTAGGCCATTGAGGTTAAGCGACTTGCCCAGGGTCATACAACTAGGATATGTCTGAGTTCAGATTTGAATCAGGGCTTCCTGACAATAGACTTTATTCTCTACCCACCATGTTACCTAGCTGTCCCATAGGCCATGATTTTTGCAGAGTAATTAAGTCACAAGCCATAAAATGACCTTGCCTCTCATCCAGAATGACTTCTGTTACTGTAGATCCTTGGCTATGAACTTTCAGCTGTGACAATGAGCAGCCCATACCCAACACAGTGATTTTTTTATTTCACACACTTCTTTTAGAACAACTGACATTCCCCTCTCTCCATATTTGCAGCAGGTTTCCAAGGCAAACAGATTCTGACATGTTATAAAAATGTAGTAAGGGAAGTTGGCATGCTTGATTGGTAACATTGAGATAAAGTTGGATCTAAGAGCTATGTCAATTGGAAGGGGGCAAGAAGAGGAGATGGGACAGAAATCTTGAGTGATATTGCCATCCCACTTAATGCTTCATTACTGCCTCACTCTCCCCCATTCCACCATTCTTTTCTCCAGGGGTCGTTGTGGCTCTCTGGAACAGGAATGAAGGTACAATGAGGTATTGTACTTTATGGGTGGCAAGTGATTGTAGTGCGAGGATAATTTTGCTTATGATTATCACCTTAGACAGTGACTTCAGAACCTAACACCCTTGCTCCTAAAATATATTTCCACTGTAATTTATTAATGACGTTTGGACCTGAAATTATATTTAATTATCTTTTCCTAGAGAAGAGGGGACTATAACTAACTGCAGGTCATCCTTTCCCTTTAATCTATTTACCTCATTTGTGAAGGCAGTTCTTTTGAAATATAGTCACAAACTCTTTCTTAGCCAGTACAATCTTAACTATTGGATCTAGGCTCTATCCTGAAACAAATGATGTTTTGAGGATGTCTGAACTTTATTAGTTCACTTGTCCTCATCAGGGTAGAAATGGGAATATACAAAGTTCCCCCAAAGAAGACTATCAATTTGCTAATATTATTCGTCATTTTTGCTTGTCTCCTCCTCAAACCAGAAACCTAAGTATATGGTACCATTCCCTCCTCTGGACCTCCCCTTATGGGACCTCAGATACTAAATTATAGAACAGGACTTAAAATTTTTTTAGTAAAGGAGACAGAAGAAGACTTGTACCTGAACTAATATAGAGGATTTAGAAATCCTTTTTATTTCCTGGTGGACTTCTAGCTCCTTCTTTTTAAAAACTCTTACCTTCTGCCTTAGAATCAATACTAGGTTCCAAGGCAGAAGAGCAACAAGGACAAGGCAATTGGGGTTAAGTGACTTGTCCAAGGTCACACAGTTAGGAAGTGTCTGAGGCCAGATTTGAATCTCTAGGTCTGGCTCTCTATGAGTCATCTAGCTGGCCCCTTGCAGCTCTTTCTAGGGAGTTTAACTCTTATTACTACTACCCTTGGTAGGATCTGCAACGAAGTTTATATGTTCCATTATCTTAGATTTAGAATTTGGAGTTTGGGGGGCAGCTGGGTGGCTCAGTGGATTGAGAACCAAGCCTAGAGACTGAAGGTCCTGGGTTCAAATTTGAGTTCAGATACTTCCCAGCTGTGCAATCCTGGGCAAGTCACTTAACCCCCATTGCTTAGCTATTATCACTCTTTTGTCTTAGAACCAATATGCAGTATTGATTCTAAGATGGAAGGGAAGGGTTTTAAAAAAAGAATATGGAGTTTGCTAAGGAATTTAGCAATCTCCACTTACCACCAGCTAATGTTCTTCTAGGAACATATAGAGTTTCTTTGGGCTATAGTATTGTCCTTGTTGGGACTCTAGCAAAGCGGAAGGACTCAGACTATATTTATCCATGGTGTAGCTCTATACATCTTTCTTGCCTTCCTGCTCTCTGTCAGTGTGCTTTCCTATCAGCACTCCATCTCTCTATTATTGTTTGTTCCCAGCAGCCCCCTGTTCATCTCTCCTTCTGCAGTTTCTCTTCTTTCATTCTTGGCAGGTTCATCTGGCTAAGGTTGCAGCCTTATATTGCCAGCCTAAAAGAGGAGCTTTGCTGTTATTGCTGTCCTCAGTTCTGCTTTGCCTGGGTCTTAGGTTCATAGTGCTATTCACTGTCCTCAAATCACTGTTGCTTGGCAGGTGTTCCTCCTCATTAGAAGATGCTAGCTTTTGAGCAGTTCAAGCAATGTGTGTGTTTGGGATGGGGTGTATAATGAAGATCACACTACTGATAGCATTATAGTTCTTTTCAAAGTTGGGGACCAGAATGTTCCAAGACTATTTGGACTTTTTTGCTGTGGTCCCACAGCCTCACCTTTCCCAGAAAGAATCTCTTTAGGTTCAACCAAACCTCCATTTCTCACTCTTGACTCATTTAGTGTGATCTGGCCCCATATACCTTCTCTCTCTCTCAACACTCAAATAATGTTACCTCCCTTTTAGTTAGCACTTCCCCCTTTTTAGATCTCAAAGAGTACTCAAGTTCCATTTCCTTTTGGCTTTCCATTTCTTCTTTTCACTGGGCCAGTTCATACCAGTTAGATTGGGTGTCTTCTCTGATCTCTGAAAGGGGGAGAAAAGTAAAGACACTGACTTCTAGTGGCTATTTCTACTAGATTACAGTGGGGCTATAGGCCAGAGGGCTTGAGAATATGCACCTAACTTAGAGAAGGGAAAGATTCATGCTTCTGATATATCAGATCATTCATATAGGTCTTTCTTTCCCTTGTCATTGAATAAATTTACCCCTGATTTGATTACCATTTTTCCTTATAATTGTGTAAATAAGTTTGGGAGATAATGTGTCATAGTAGAAAGAGCACTCCACTTGGAGGTGGAAGACCTGAATATGAAATTAAACTTTGAAACTTATTTCATTGACAATAAGCTATTTATTCTTTGAGCCCAAGTTTTCTCCTCTGCATGGAATTCAGGCATTCCATTTAACACAAAGACTTGGGAGCAGTTTTGGTTTTGCATCTCACAAATTATTTGGTTCATGCTTCCACCCAGAAATACTCTTGGAACATCAGATCTGGTCTGGCACATTTTGCTTTCTCAAAAAGGAACCCTCCTCTCTTCAGTAAGCTTACAAGCTAACAAGACTTCAATAAAAAACAGATTCTTTTTTTTTAACCTGACAAAAATGCATTGAACCCTTTAAAAGTAAAAAAAAAAAACCCTTTCCTCCCTATTTCTGAAGAGCATCAGACCGAATCCTTCCTTCTAATGAATCCAAACTTTCCCCAAACCCCACATATTTCCCATGATTCACTGTCCAGTTGGAGGACTAGGTCAGCAGACTTGCTTCTCCACATTGTGATTCCATACTTTATTGCTCCTTAGTGCATAGTTCCCTTCTGTGCTGGCCTTTCTTTCCCCCTTTCTTGGCTCCCTGCCATTTCACTCTTTGGTTCATGTGGTTTTCTGCTGCACCAAAGTGTCTCTTTCCACCTTGGCTCCCTGCCATCTTGCTGTCATTGAAGTTTCACCTCCCTTGCTTGCTTTCTCTGTTTGAATCTTAATCTTCCTTGCCTCATTTTCTCACTGATGCTCCATTTCTTGGGGGATGAGAGAGGTGTATAAGCTTTGACAGCTCTGTCTTGTCTGACCTTAGCTCCTGATTTGGTCTCAATCAGCTGATTCCAGGTCTGCAGAGATGCACCTTGTCTGTCTCTTCTCTCAGAAGCCAGCATTTTCTCCATCACCCTCTTAGATGGAAGTTGTCCTTGTTTTGTGCATTCACTCTAGTTTTACTCACCCAATTTAAGAAGGACTTGCCTGAGTCCTCTCTGCACATTCCCACAATACCCTTTCAAGAGTTAAAAATGTGCAGGTCCTGCACATACACTGGATGCAAGTGTACTCCCAGCAAGTTATTATACAGTAGCCATGAGTTTCATATAATAGTTACATAGAGTAGACCTAATACATACTTTGTTATCTATTTCCTTTCTTCCACAAATGTATATGCTGTTGTGTACCAAAAAACACTAGCAGCCTGGATGGGTGACATCCTTGTTCAATACCCAAGGGGCATCATGTAAAATTTGGTCACTGGCTGGATGGTCTGGCCACCACTTTTATAATTTAGTGTGCTATTTAAAAAACAAACAAACAATCCTTACCTTTTGTCTTAGAATTTTACTAAGGATCAATTATCCAAGGCAAAAAGAACAATAAGGGCAAGGCTGTTGGGGTTAAGTGAAATTGCCCCAGGCCAAATAGCTAGGAAGTTTTTGAGGTCAAATTTGAACCCAGGATCTCCCATTTCTAGTTCTGGCTCTCTGAGCCTCCCAGCTGCTCCAACTTTAGGGTTGTTCTTAACATTTTGATTCCAGATCCTCTGCAGAGAAGGAAGTATTCTCTGTCCAATGGCTTACCGTCCCAATTCTGGTTCTATCCCAAGGCAAATGGGACTTCCCCTCACAAGGAGTTAGGTCCTATTTGGGGCTTCTGTTCTCTTTGAATCTCCAAAGCTAGAGAAGTAACTAGGAAAGGGATGGTCTCCTGGCCAGGGTCTCTCTCAGACTAAGGCAGCCTTAGAAACCTGTTTCATACTTCAGTGCTATATCTAAATTCCACTTCCTTTTGTGAGGTGGCTCAGTGGATACTCAAATCCAACCTCAGACACTTACTAGCTGTGTGATCCTGGGCAAGTCACTTAATCGTATTTGTCTTAGCTCCTCCTCTGTAAACGATGAGCTAGAGAAGGGAATGGCAAACCACTCTTGTTATTTTTTCCAAGAAAATTCCAAATAAGGTCATGGAGAGTCATTTGAAGCAACTCAACAGCATACAACAAGATTCTGATCTGGCTGCCTGTCAGATAAGCTGCTCTCTTATGCCAACTCTTTAAATCAGGTAATGTGACCCCTGGAAGATTTTCTTCCCTCTGCCTGAGAGATGGTTAGGAACTTAGCATAAATGTCCTTTGTACTCTTAATGTTACCAACTTGGCTATCTAGTAGTTGCAAGAATTCTGTTAAAGCAACTGAGAAAATCTATCTTCAAGCTCTAGAAGGTATAGGAAATGAAAGACAGGTAGGTACCCTATGGCTCTCTAGTAGAAGCCTATATATGCACCAGATACCTGTCGCTCCTACAGCATCTCTGTTCCATGTTCCAGCCATGGACCAAAGACTTCCTCTTTTTTAAAAATTTAACTTAAGTTAATTTTCAGTTAACAAGCATATATTTTCTCTTCTTCCTACACTCCCACTCCTCCTTGAAAAGAAGAAAGAAAAGCAAAACCTTTATAACAAATATGAATAGTTAACAAAAACACATGCCCCAAAATAGACATCTAGTTCTGCATCTTGTATTCATCAGTGCAATGTCAGAAGGTGGATAGTGGGCTTCATCATACCAATCATGATTGGTCATTGCATTGTTTATAATTCTTAAGACTTTCAAAGTTGTCTTTACAATGTTGCTGTTATTGTATAAATCATTTTCCTGAGTCTTCTTACTTCATTCAGAATCAGTTCACAAAAGTCTTACTAGACTTCTCTGAAACATCCTTTCTGCCATTTTTTAAAAGGCACAATAGCATTCCTTTACATTTATGTACCACAATTTGTTCAGTCATTCATGAATTGTTAAGCACCCTCTTAGATTCCATTTCTTTGCCATTATATAAAAAAAAGCTGCTATAAGTATTTTTGTACACTTAAGTTTTTTTCTTCTATCTTTGATTTCTTTGGGGTATATGCATAACAGTAGTATTTCAGGGTCAGAATATGCATAATTGAGTGAATTTGAGAGGATACTTCTAAACTGCTTTTCAGATTGGTTCTAACAACAGTCTATTAATGTATCTTTTCCTGCAGACCTTCTAACATTTGTCACCAATCTGATGAATATAAAGTGGAACTTCAGAATTGCTTTAATTTGCTTTGCTCTAATTATTAGTGGTTTGGAGAATTTTTTTTCATAAGTCTGTAGATAGATTTAATTTCTTCCAAAGATTTCTTCTATAGATAAATGAATATTTTTTACAAATAGCCATAATCATCTTGGAGTAGTGGTGGTATTAACAGTGACGGTGGTGGTGCTTTTAGACTATATTGCTTGTTTGATGACCTAGGCTCATGCTTCAGCTGATATCGAGGTTGTTGTATTCATGTCTGCATATTGTTATTCTTCATCTTTGTCTTTCTTCTTTGCCCTATGTGTTTTTTCATATAGAGAGTTTGTTGTTCAGATGTTTTATTCATGTCTAACTTTTGGTGATCCCATCTAGAATTTTCTTAGCAAGGATTCTGGAGTGGTTTGCCATTTCCTTTTCCAGCTTAATTTACAGATGAGGAAACTGAGGCAGAGTTAAATGAATTGCCCAGAGTCATATAACTAGTGTCTGAGGCCAGATCTGAACTCACAAAACTGAGTCTTTCTTATCCGAGGCCCAGCACTCTATTCACTGTGCCACTTAGCTACCCATTATATATGGAAGCTCCCCTCTCCTTCATGTACCCTGAGAATCTGCTGAACACTAAGGAGAATAGACTGAACCAACTCCTCTTAGCAAAGTCCCCTAGATGTAAATAGGGATGACAATTTATTTGCTTCAGTATCTCACTCAAAGGGAATGGAAATCATAGGAATATTTTGATTAATTGAATGACTTTGATTGAGTCACTTATTCTCTGTGAACATCAGTTTCCTTTTCTATCAAGATGAGATGATATTACTTATACAAACTACCTAACAGGGTTGTTGTGAACCTTAATAGTCTATAGAAATTACGTTTATTTTTATCTGAACCCCCTGAGCTTGTTTCCATTGTCTTTGGGAAACATATTGGCAAAAGGACAAAAAATCTAGGATCTCCCATAAAAGTGTGGCAGGAGAAATCATATTTTCTGGCTTAAAAAATCATACATGTTAGCCCTAAAGAATGAGTATACTTTCGCATAAGGAGAATTCTCAGAACTGAGAATTACTGTGACCCAGGAAACAATGCCATTTGATGTTATTTTATAATCTAATATAAAATCAATGTGGTGTACTGGAAAGATGATTGGATTTGGAGACAGAAATCTTGGGTTCAAATCTTAACTCAGCCAATCATGGCTATAGCTGTGTGATTGAAGGCAAGCTGCTTTGCCTCAAAGAGATTTATTTTACTTAACTATAAAATGGGGGAAATAATACTTGTACTATTTACTTCACAAGGTTGTTGTAAGCAAAGTGCTTTACACAGAATGAAGTGCTATGTCTATGTGAATGATGATATTCCCCCCAGTGGATATGTGCCAGTATCTAATAGCTTGTCATCATTAACATATAACAGATAACATTATAAAACACATAATGTCAAATAATTGCCTATCAACGAAGCTGTTAATTTTCACATCTATTTGATGCATTTTATGTTTCAACCTTGAGGTTAAAATAGACTGAGGTAGTGATGAATGAATGAATAAATGAAAAAGTACTTGTTAAGTGCTACTAGCTAGATGTCACAGTGGATAGAGTGCCAGGCCTAGAGTTAGGAAGATTCATCTTCTGGAGTTCAGATCTGGTTTCAGACAATTACTATCTGTGTGATTCCAGGTAAGTAATGCTGTTTGCCTCAGTTTCTCCATTTGTAGCATGAGCTGTAGAAGGAAATGGCAAAGGACTCCCGTGTCTTTGCCAAGAAAACCCCAAGTAGGGTGAAAGAAGAATAGTATAAGATTGAAAAACAAAAATGGCCAACTGTGTGCATATGCTAAACACTATGCTAAATGCTGTGGACACAAATACAAATATAAAAAGCAAATAGAGTCCTTGTCCTCAAGGACCTTACATTCTAAGGAAGGAAAACACAAGGGGAATCATGGACAGGGAGAGACTCTGGTCTGGAACATTAAAGAGATGGCTAATGGGGACCATCCTCCAGGAAGAGTGGCAGAATTAGTTGGTCATGGTTCAGGGTCCCAGAACTGAGGAGGTAGGGAGCAGAACTATGTGGGAGATAGTTGGAGAGAAGGGACTAAAATGAAACCAATAGTATTTCATGAGAGGTCAATTAGAAGAATTGCCCTGGGGTAGCATTTTCTCTAAGTCAAGTCTCAGGGGTAGGGGTGGCTTCCTTTCTAGTTACCTATGCCATTTTGTCACGCATACTAGATGGAGACCATGTCTTGGAGAAATTTCTATCCTGGAGATTTAGTCTCCTGATTGGTGATTGCCTCTACTGGAGCACAAGTTCAGATATATATCCTCTTCTCTTTAACTTCTTTTCACCCATTTCTTTTCAGCCCAATACAATTTGATTGTCATATCTATCACTTGATTGAACCTCTTATCTAGATTGTTACACTCTCTTAACTACCAATTTGATGTTATTTTCTCAGTTCCTAATCCTTCTTGGCCTCTGCCTGGGAAAACTCCCCCAACCTGTTAAACTCTCCTAATTCTCCTTCTACTCCTCTGATAACCTCTTCTTAGATGCTAATCCAGCAAAAGAGACTTTCTTTGGTTCTCTCTCTCTCTCTCTCTCTCTCTCTCTCTCTCTCTCTCTCTCTCTCTCTCAATCTCCTTCCCTCCCTCTTCAGTAACCTCATTAGTTCCATGGAGTGAACTATCATCTCTACAGATGATATCTATAATTCAGACCAAATTTGTCTCCTGAGCTTCACTTGCTGGCCAACTCTGCCTGGTTGCTTCAAAAGCATCTCAACATGTCCATTATGGAAACAAATATTTTTCTCCTTATACCTACTCTTTGCCAAACTTCATTACTTTTGCTGAGGTCACTACCATCTTAGTCACTTAAGTTCATAACCTTGCCTCCTCACTTTCTCTTACTCCTCCAAATCCAATCAGTTGCTAAATCTTGTTAATTCAACCTCCAGGATAGCCCTGGTGTTCATCCTTTTTTTGCCACTTATATGTCTTATGTCCTAGTTCTCAGAGTCTGTCACCTAGAGATCCAAAACCAGTTTTAAATTGGATTTCCTGCTTCTGGTAGTTTCACCAGCCTTTACA
This sequence comes from Monodelphis domestica, assembly GCF_027887165.1. Taxonomy (NCBI): domain Eukaryota; kingdom Metazoa; phylum Chordata; class Mammalia; order Didelphimorphia; family Didelphidae; genus Monodelphis; species Monodelphis domestica. The sequence goes on along the minus strand of NC_077233.1, from coordinate 134,945,881 downwards.
TAAAGCTGGAGAACTTTGTTCTTGCTGTCTAGGAGGTTGTTAGGACCTTAACATAAATGTCCTTTGTGTTCTTAATGACATAAAATTGCCTATTCAGCTCTAGTAAATATTCAAATATAAAAACTAATGGGTGTTCATGTAGAATATCAAAGGCTAGTCCTCTGGAAATTAGACAGTTCAAATTTAGCTCTTGTCTCTCCCATATATCTTCCAACTATCAAAATCATTTCCCTAAAGTACAGATTTGACCTTGTCACTCATGTGCTCAAGAAGCTTCAGTCTATTCCTTGTGTCTCCAGGATAAAATGCAAGTTTCTCAACTTGGCACTTAAAGCCTTTTTTAATCAGTCTCTAGTCTACCTTCTCAGACTTATTTCACATTATTCTCCTCCATATTTTCTCCATTCTAGACAAATGGATACCATCGTTTCCTGAACTCAAGTCTATCTCCTGCCTGGCGGTCTTTGTATAGTCTGCTCTGCCATGGCTGGAATGGACTCCCTCCTCACTTAACTAGAGGAGTCTTTCCTCATCCCTCTAGCTAGTAGCACAGCTCCCCTTATCTTGCTCTCAGTAGGCTGTCTTCGGCGTGGCTACTGCTAAGGATTTGATGATACTCTTATGAGTCTGAACACTTAACACTGTAGCTCCTAAGCTTCCACTGGTAGGCTTCTTATGGAGAATCAGCTAATATTCTAAATGAGCTTTTAGTTCTTAGTATTTTATTCTTAGTTCAATGAGTTCTTAGCAAAGGTATCCCCTTAAAAGATATAACAAGATCAAGAGTTACAAAGCATGTGGCTCCTACACAAACGCAGAGTGGGCTCAAACTTGATAGCACAATGGTAGCAAGTCAAATTTTAGGCTACCTACATGACAACCATACAGCTGAAGAGCCTAGCAGTTGTTTCTTCAAAATCTTCATGTAGTTTTTCTTGAATGTAGCTATGCTAGATGCTTTGCTTACTGAGGTTCCCAGGGTCTTTATAACAAACTCTTTAGAGCAAGTATTCTTCTTTACTGCTGGGGATCATCTTTCTTCCTTGGGGGACTACCTCTCTGCATCTATGTTTAACTGGAGTGTGTCTGTGCTCCTTGCATGTCTCCTCTTGGTTCAATAGCTCCCCTTCAAAATGTCATATTGAAGAGGGGAGCAGAAGGGGAGAGAAGTATCCCACCCTCCCTCCTGCAGTGGTCTCCTCTACAGGCAGCTCTTAGCTTTCAATCTTTCCCAATCTCAAATCACTCCTCCTTCTTAAGACACAGGATCAGAGGACAATAGATTGAGAGTTGGAAGGGACCTACCTCAGAAGCAAACTAGTCCAAAACCATCATTTTACAAATGATGAAATTGAGGCTCAGAGAAGTTAGATGACTTGTCCAGGATCACATCGTGTCATAAGTAGGATTTGAATTCAGGTTCATCCGCTGCAGGTAGGTGGCACAATGGATAGAGTACCAAATCTAGAGTCAAGAAGACCTGAGTACATATCCAGACTTAGACATTTACTGGCTGCTTGACTCTAGGTAAGTCACTTAATCCTGTTTGCCTCAGTTTATTCATCTATAAAATAAGCTGGAGAAGGAAATGGAGAACCACTCCAGTGTCATTGCAAAGGAAGTCCCAAAGAGATCATGAAGACTCTGAAATGACTAAACAACAACCACAAAAACTATCCATTTATACCTTATATTACACACCATTTCCCAATAGAACATAAACTTTTGGAAGGCCGGAACTGTGTATATATGTGCATGTGTTTGTCTTTGTATCCATAGTACCTAGCAAGGTGCTCTGAGGATGGCCAAGCTTTAGTAAGTGCTTGCTGAGTTGTATTTCCCTCTTCTACCACTAATTCCTTTCAGCAGCTACTAAGTGCAAATGAGCAGTAAGTTCGTGCTCAGTGACATGATAATGTGTTATACACTGTGCTTTTGATGTTTGGTTCAGTTTTGCCATTTACTCTGTGTTGTATGGTTAGCTATTACTTTAACAAATCAAGGATCTATTATTTCATTCATTTGAGTGTCCCTTTAGCTGGTCTTCATAAATGATTTTGTGGGTTACCAAGACCTGAAATTTCAGTTCCGGGCATGGAACCCACTAGTAATGAGCATCTTCAGATTTCATTAGGCTAATTCATGGACTGTAGCTATCTACTCAAGAGCCAGATCCATATTCAAAGCTTTGGTAAGATCTGCCAAAACTAACACTTTGTTGGTCTAGTCTTCTAATAAGTCAATCAATCAACAAACATTTATTTGGCACCTCTAGTGTTTCAGCACTGTGGCAGGTGCTAAGGACACAAAGACAAAAAAAAGAAAAATGAAAAAAGAAAACAACCCATGTTCTCAAGCAGCTTAAATTTTTCCATTCCAGAGACAGATTCACCTCCATCCCAGATGAATCATGGGAATAGGACCTTAGTGGAGGAGTTAACCAGTTGACAATTATGAAACTTAAGATAATATGTTTTTCTCGTCTTCCCCAGCTCCCAAGGCAAATATTTGGAGATTTTTTAAATAGTCTATTGCTTTTTTTTTCCCCACAAAATTTTCATCAGAGAACTGGCAAATGTGTTTTTTAACAAAGAAAAAAAGGTGTTGATTACCTCTAATGCTGATTTAATTGTAACTGTGGTAAACTGAACTTTTCAGCTGGATGAGACCTTAAGTATCATCCAGTGCATCCCTCTCATTTCATAGATGAGGAAATCAAGCTTAAGAGAGGGAATGTGACTTAGGAAAAACAAAGCAAGAGCATATCAATGAGGGAAAAACTGTCAGGAGGAACAATTTTTCATAAGAGACAATTTTCAAGAAGAGAGCCAGCGGTAAATGCCATGGTTTCTAAAGGCTATACACAAATGTACCAAATATGGATAGTGAACAAAGTAAACAAGAGATCTTAATAAAGGAAGCAAATTTGACTTTATATGTATCACTGAGACTTGGGATGAAACTTGTGATTGAAATATGATCCTGGAAGAGTATATTTAATTCAAAGGAAACAAAACATGTACAAGTGTTGTGAGAAAATCCATGAATTGCAAAGGAGCATCATGGTGAAGGACATTTGGGTGAAGATTAACAGGGATAAATAGAAACAATATCATCATAGAAACATGTTACAAATTATTCGACTAGAAAAAAATAGATGAGGAATCCAGGAGACACATCACAAATCTGGAATGGAGGCATGAAATATAATGATGATGTGAGAATTCAACCACCTGGACATTTTTGATAGACTATTCTCTCTTTGAAAAGAACAAGGCATCTGATAAATCTCGACTTCCAGAATAATATTTTCATTTTTCAGTGACTTGATTTTATTGTTAAGTCAACATGCCCAACATGTTATTACATGCCCAAGAACTGTGTTGAGGACTGGAGATGATATGAAAGGCAAAAGACAATTCTTGCTCTCAAGGAGTTCGTAGTCTAGTGACTGTTCTTGTGAATAAGGAAGAACTAATGTCTGAAGGAGAAATGGTAGAATCTTGGGAGGAAAAGATTATTCCAACATAGAGTTTGTGATAGAGAAAGAGATGTAATGCAGGTACAGTCTGACTAGATTTTGGAAGGCTGAATTTGGGGAGTTAGAGAAAGGATATATGGTGTCCAATGACTTTAAATTCAATAGAAGTCAGCCTAAGAGGCAGTGCAGTGTAATGGAAATGCTAGATCTAGAGTCAGAAGACCCAAATTCAAATCTTGCCTTACCTATGTGATATTGGGCAAGCCATTTAACTTTTCTAGGCCTTAGTTTCCTCATTTGTAAAAGGAGTGGATTGAGCTTAATGACCTCTAAAGTCTACTCTAGCTCTAAAGCCCTCAATGCTATGATCTTATTCTCCAGAAGGAAATTGTAATAGCCTAAAGATAATGATTTCAATGAAGAAGAAAAAAGGGAAACTCCTAGAGAGGGAAGTGTGGTTGCAAAGGAAACATATTTTTTTTAAGTTTTGGAAAATTTTGTTTAATTAATTAATTTAGAATATTATATGGTTACAAGATTCATGCTCTTTCCTTCCTCACCCCCCACACCCTGGTAGATGATGCACAATTTCTCTGGGTTTTACATGTGTCATTGATCAAGACCTATTTCTATATTATTAATATTTGCACTAGGGTGATCATTTAGAGTCTACACCCCCAATCATATCCCTATCAACCCATGTGATCACGAAGTTGTTTTTCTTCTGTGTTTCTACTTCTTCAGTTCTTCCTCTAAATGTGGATAGCTTCCTTTCTCATAAATTCCTCAGAATTGTCCTGGATTATTGCATTGCTGCTAGTAGTCCATTACATTTGATTGTGCCACAGTGTATCAGTCTCTGTGTACAATGGTTCTGCTCCTTTCACTCTGCATCAATTCCTTGAGGTCCTTCCAGTTCAAATGGAATTCTTCCAGTTTAGTATTCCTTTGAGCACAATAGTATTTCATTACCAAACAGTTACCACAATTTGTTTAGCTGTTCCCTAATTGGAGGGTATTCCCTCATTTGGAAACATACTTTTAAGGCATGTTTAAAGATAGAAAGGGTAGGCACTAGAGGATGATTGCCAAATATGACATGGTCCTGTCACATGCAAAAAGAGCTTGAGGGTGTGAGAGAAATCAAAGAAAAGAAAATTTGTTTATAGTAATCAGGTCAGTGACAATGGATGGAGAGAGAACAGAACCCCTTTTACTTCTGTGTTTTCTTGCCAATATGATCCCTGAATTGATAAGGATGATCAAAAAATGTCTAGTAGGAGAAAAGGAGAATTGTTTAAATTTTTATTTGGCTTCTGATTTTCTCAGCAATGGAGAATGATCTCTGTACTGAGAAGGATCATAAAAACTGTATATGTGACCTGTGATCCAGTCCTCCCTCCCAGAAGGGGAGTCTTCTTTAGATTGGGCATGTCCCAAGGGTCAGACTTTATTTCTTGCTCTCTGGCTTATAGCCTTGACCTTGAAATAACTCTAGGGAAATCTCTAAAACAAAGTTTAATTATGGTTCATATCTAGATTTTTCCTCCCAAAATTGCTCAATAGGGTCTCTTCTAGAAAAAGCACTCAATGTAAAATGTGGGTCCCAGGTATAGGACAGCAATTTATTTCTTCCACCAAGGAAAATGAGTGAAACATAAAAGACTCATAAGTATATGTTAGCAAATATAGAAACATAAAATTATAATCCACCATACACATTGTACTCTTCAGCAAGGTAAAGACACCTTTGTGGGACTGCAGAAATAGATTTTTCCTTTTTGTCTCAGAGCTGCACAGTCTAAGCAACTCTTAAGGCTCAGATCTCCTGGTTAGCCAGGGCATGATGGATTTTCTTAGTCCTTTCAGCTGCAACTTTCACCTAGCAGTAGTGTTTCTTTTCCTCTGCAAAGGGACGACCTTGTGGGAATCACCTCCTGGTAGACTTCTGGTCCCTCACTCAGAAACCCCTACAACTCACTAAGTAGTTACCAGGATGGAATATGTTCATTTCCTAGGAGTGCTGATTGCTGAGCGATGCTGAGGGAAGGGGGACAGAAAGCAGAAGGTATTCAAGGACTCAGTCAAACATACATTTTTTCTTTCTGGTCCTGCTGGATGGGAGAGGGGGGAGAGAAACCTCTCCTTTCCCCCAACTGGAAGTCTTAGGGAGAGGAAGCATTGGAAGAGTAACAAAAGGGAGCTGAAGCTACTTATTCTCACATCCTTTTAGAGGCCACCAAGTGGATGGAATGTATCATTCCTGACTCCGTGGTCATTCATATTTCACTGATGACCATTCAGAGGCTGCTATATAATTACAACAAGGGGCCAGAGCACATATCCCACCAAAAGGGACCAGAGTTTATTTCTGGCTCTATGGGAGGTGTCTATGTTCCATTCTAGCATATCAAGGAATTCCACTAATCACCTCCATTCATTCTCCTCTCAGTTTTGTTGTTGTTTGGTCATTTCAGGGATGTCTGACTCTTCATGACCCTCTTTGTGGTTTTCTTGGCAAAAATACTGAATGGTTTGCCATTTCCTTCTCCAGTACATTTTATAGTTGAGGAAACTCAGGCAAGCGGGGTTTAGTGACTTGCATAGGGTCACATAGCTAATAAGTGTCTGAGGCCAGATTTGAATTCATAAAGATAAGTTTTAGGGTACTTTGGGCACCTTTGTTCATGTTCCTAATTCTAAATAGTGTTGGGGATATAAGGGAGGTCTTAATAAAAAGTTGAAACTGCTATGAGGGAGGAAGGTGCAAAAGACAGAACTTAGATGCCCTTGATTTTAAATCATGAGGCCCAGATAAAGTGTATCCTAAGGTTCTGAAAGGAGTAGCGAATGTGAGAACTAATCAACTGTAATTGATCTTGGACAAATCATGGAGAACAGGACAGGCTGAAGGTCTGAAGATGGGCAAATATGCCAATTTCTAAAAAAATGGGAGAATTAGAGTCTTTAGATTCTGAGCCAATATCTTCAACTTTTGTGCTTTGAAAAAAAAGTTAGGATGCCTTATAAAAAGCCTTTAGAAAGGGAAGTTGTAATTTAAAATGGCTTAATTTAACATGGCTTAATTAATAACAGGTTATTCAAGAACATCATCATTTCCTTTTGTTTTATTTTTTAGAGGGGTATTAATCAGAGGAATTGACATAATCAGTCCTAGATTTCTGAAGCATTTGACAAAGATTTTCTTGCTATTCTTATAGCCAAGATGCAGAAATGTAGAGATAGACCAGTGGTTCCTAACTCTTTGTAGCATAAGCACCTATTTTAATGTCAAAGAAATTCATAGACCGTCACACACTTGGAGTTGTACCATTAATTGGGGAAGTACATACCAGTCTCAGAGGAAGGGAGCCAAAAAGAGAGTTAAAACAGTCTGCCATGTTTTAGGGAAAAGATTAGGATTTAGAAAGAAAACTTAATGGGGAAGAGAGAAAAGAGAAGAGGAGGCCCTTGAGAAGTAGGGAAAGATCCAAGCTGAAGGAGGGAACCAGTTTGAAACAACTCTAAAGATGACTCTGAATCTTTTCTTTGTGATTGCCTGATTAATAAAGAGTTTCTCTAAAATCCCCACTCCTTGTAGTAGTATAGTCACTGGTGCCCTTAATTAGACTGGCAGAGAAGTTCAAAATGTCGGTCATGATGGGAGTGGAAGGCTGTACCCTCAAACAGGAAGAGGGCTTTTAAAAATGACCACAATTCACATGAGCGTAAAGTACTTGTGCTTCTGTTTTCTCAGGCAAACAATGACTGACATTTGATAGGCCCCCCTCTGAGAAAGAAACTGATTCTTCCTTTCCCATAGCTGGCTGCTTACTTCAGCTTTCCTCATTATTTGTTAAGAACCTGGCCTTGGGGATTACAGACATGGAGGACAGTTGGTAGGAAGGCACAGAGAAAGACCAGATGTTATATAAAGAACAGCAAGGTCAGTTTGATTAGACCAGAGTATATAAAGGGAAGTGATGTATATAATAGGGTTGGAAAGTAGATCCAGGTTGTGAAGTGCTTTAAATTAAAATTATAATCGATACTGGAAGTCATGGGGAGTCAAAGAGTTTGTTGAGCAGGAGAGTCAGACCTGTGATTCAGGAAAATCATTTCAGGGGTTTTTAACCTTTTTTATGTCATGGAGTCCTTTAGTAGTCTAATGAAGGTTATAAAGCCCTTCTCAGAATGTTTTTAAATGCATAAAGTAAAATACATATCATTACAAGAAAACCAATATAGAGTTATCAAAATAGTATAAAAAAATTTAAGTTAATGGACCCTAGCTTAAGAACCTCCTTGTCTGGAGGATGGATAGGACAAGAGAGAGTCTTGGAGCAAAGGAATCAATTAGGAGGCTATAGTAATAGTCCACATAAAGGTGAAAAGGTCCTGATTTAGGGTGGTAGTCATGGGACAAGATCACGCAGTGAAGTCAATGGCAGTGCTAGATCCAGACCCTTGGGCTCCTGATTCCCAGGTCAGTATAAGAGAGCTTTCGGCTTGGGAGTCAGAGAGTGTTTCATGGAGCTGTGTCTGGAAGATGGAAATTTCAGTAGGCTGAGATGGGAGACTAACCCCTTGAGTAGATTATGAGCTCCACGAGGGCAGGGATCATACTTCATCTAAACTGTCTTTCTCCCTTGGCATATGGATCAGTGTTCTGTACTAGTGAGCACTTGATAAATGTTTATTAAATTGAATTGTTGAATTAAGTCCCTGCCTGGCAGGCATTCTTGCTGCTTGTGGTGACCCTTATAGCTTCCCTGCAAATTTTACCTCATATAGAATTCCATTTAGCTTTCTCTCTGCACTCCTTCTTTTCCAGTCCAAAGTCTTCTGTAGCTGTTGGTCCCTGATCAGTTTTGTCCAGACACATATGCTGTGTCTTGCTTTTTGCTTCCTTTTTCTTTTTCTTTTTTTGTCAGAGGAAGAGCAATCTTCTGGGATTTAATTACAGTTTCCCTGAGGGCCCTTCAGCCCATCAGAGAGTTCATGCAGTCAGCCCATATTGGAAATGACAAGAGAAGAAAACCATGATTGGGAGCTCCCCAGTGTAGCTGCTACACCATAGATGGCAGCCTGCATTCAGGCTGCCTTACCTAGACTTTTGCTGAGCAAAACATGGCCAACCTCTCATTTAACTGGATCAGAAAGAGAATTGAGAAAACATTCGTATTAGGGTCTAGAGGCGGCCCATCCAAATCTTCAAAAGACAGAAGGAAGAACTGCCATGGAGGACAATCATTTCCTTTTTATGGCATTTTGAAATTCATCAGCAAAGACCATAATGATTTGGGCTTCTCTGCTCAATCCAGTGAAGTTACATGATTGTTCCTGAGAACTCCGTCTTGATGGGGAGCGTCTTGTTCTCAGCCAGCCCAAGTGGGAATGGAGTAAAACCACACAGTGATTTGGCAGAGCTGGGATGAGATCCTAAGCCTCCTAGCACCCACTTTGGCATACTGATATCTCTCCAAATGCTTGGCCGGGAAGCAAGTAGTTAGAACATGGGAAAAAGAAACAGAATCCTAAATCTTTAGAACTGGAAAGGGCTTCTGACTTTTTTTCCATCTCTAGTCAGTGGTTGTAGATAACTTAATGAACTTAGTTTCACCCTATAAATTTGGGGTCAATTTCTTGTGGCCTGAATGAATTAAAATTCTTTCCAAAGTGTCTCACTTATAACCAGGGATCAACTTATTGTTTTGTGCACACCCTTCCCCATCCTGTGGTACTTAAGTATAATAGAGTAGGCTGAGGAAATAGCATAGTTATTTGTGTATATACATCATATTCTGTTACATTATAATTTCCTCACAAGCAAGTACTAGGCCATTTTTCATCTTTATATCCCTGATGTTGAGTATATTGTCACTGAAAGTGCTTAATAAATGCTTGTTGAATCAAATATGTGTGTGTATATATATATATATATATATATATATATATATATAAACGTAGTGAATAAAATATAATTGAGTATAAAGGTTATAACATATCCTTTTAGAGATGTAGAAACTGAGTCCTAGTTAAGTGACTTGCCCAAGATAATACCACTAGCAGCAGAGCTAGGATTCAAAACTAGGTCCTCTGATTCCATAGCCAATGCCCTTTACACTGTATGGTGCCTGTCTCCTTGGACCTTCACTTTCTAGTTTACAAAATTAAAGAAGAGACTAGGTAATCTGTAAGGTTCCTTTGAGCACCAGTGGTCTAGGTTTTAGGGATACCATGAAAGGTAGGAGACTTGCATTCTAGTTCCAGTTCTGCCATTAACTGGCTGTGTGACATTAGATAAATCATGCCATCCCTTTGACCTTAGTTTTTCCTCCTGTATTCAATGGGAATCTTTAAGATTCCTTCCAAATCTACTGCTTTGTAGTTCTGGGATTTTGTTCATGTGAGTACTCTTTCAAGGGAGGATAGATGACCAGTAATCCACATAGTTTTGATTTTCTCATCCATGTTCTTCTCTATGGACGTGAAAGATATCCAAAATATCTGAAGCTTTCCTCTAGATGGTTTGACATTGCTTGGATGACAATGGAGCACATGAGCTGTTCATCACTTATGCCTCATTCTCACTAAAAGACTTGCTCAGCAAATTTCCCAGTCTCATATCTCTATGATAATATCCTCCTTCTGCTTTTCCCCTTGTATTTTTTTCTTTGGTAGTATGTTGCAGCTTACTCATGCCCACCATACATCTCTCATGCAGGAGTGACCTGCAATGTGAATTCTTCTAACTCAAATCTGTACAACGCCACCAGTAGGATATGGATATTTTAAAAAGTGGGACTTTGCTTTAAGAAGATAGAGTTATTAAAAAGCATGGAACAATTTGCCAAAGGCTATCCAGAGGCTGCTCTTCTATTCAGTATTTGGGCCAGCTCATTGTTCCCTCAATGCCTTTCTGAGATGTATGCACTCAAGGACTAGCAGAAAGGGTTCTCCATCAAAATGCTTATTATAGTAAAGACAATAGGCATTCTTGATCTACTTGTTTTTTCCTATGTGGTTAGGCTGAACTCTTGAGTGATTATAGCTTTCATTTAGGGGACTCTGCAATGCCCTGGGTTTTGATGCAATTAACATAATACCATGCACAATCAGGAGCATCTGAAAGACTTCATCATCTGTAGAGTGTGGCTCTCCTATTTGTATTCTATGCTTGAAATCACTCATGGCAGTTCCATCAACTTAGGTGAGCATAATCTCCCCATTTTTTTAAAACTTGATTGGTATTAATATCAGAAGACTTTCAAACAAAGCTATTTCTGTCATCACATCTTTCAAGGAATTTTGGATGATTTTTACATACGATTGGGAGAGACCTTGCTGGAAGGTGTCTTTAAGGTGGCATTTTATAGTCTTCTTATAGTAAACAAACAGCCACAGTGTGATCTTGTGTTCTCCACACCTTTCAGTTAATTGTGTGACTCTTTATGTCAAATATTGTTTATGAAAGCCTAGCTATTCTCTTCTCAAACCTTTGTTAAAGATGACCTTGATGTATATGTAGATTATTTCATAAAGTTTTCTAGAGGTGGTAAAAAGTAGTTATTGATAATTTCTTGGCAATAATAGTCAATGATGCTTTCCTCAAGCATTTAGTATCCCCACTCAGCCTTCAGTGCAGATCTTTGTGTATACTTGGTCTAAACCAGCTGGCTCTCCTTTGTTTTCTTCAGTACCTATTTCTATTTCTTTAAGCAGTACATAGATGTTAGAATTCAGATGATGGGCTCCACTATCACTTATGATGAAAATAACTTGTTATGGTTATCTTTATGTATCTCTCCCATTTTCATATGTTTATTGTTTTCCCTCCAATTCCATCTTTAAATGCCTCCAAGATGACTTTGCTTAGTTGGGTCTCTCTCCAAGCTATCTGTCAACTTGTTTTTTCCTCTGTTGATTCTTGCTGTTTTTATGAGATAATATTAGTCATAATCTTTCTCCTATCTTCTCTGTAAGATTTTCCACTTGAGTTTTTATTCTAAACTGTTATTGCTTTTGGCTTCCATTTCTTTTTAGTTGGCAAGAAGGTGAATTTTTTGCTCCTGAAAAGATTTCTAGGCTCTTTTGGTCTTCTCCTTGTGAAATTGATTTATATTGGTTAAACTTCTGAGGATAAAGATTGTTTTTGACTTTCTTTGTATTCTCAGCATTTTTTGAAGGTGACTGGCATATAATAAATTTGTGCTTATTAAATATTTGTTGACTCGCATTTCTGTTGACTTAAACAAATAGATGCTCCTGGCCATCATCATCATCATTTTGAGCAAGCCCCAGGGAAATGTAGCATGGCCACCATTTTTATAGGTGCTACAGCCACAGCTAGTGAAGACCTACAAAAGAAAGTTCTTGTCATCAATGCCTTTGGCACTATCATGTGGTTTAACATCAGAAACTGATGTAATTTTATCAGTAGGAAAGCCATTAAAAAAAGATAACATCTATTTTGCTGCTACATTCCATGGGGCCTTTCCATTTGACCTGCTGCTCATTTGATCTGAGCTCCTTGAGAACAGGGACTGTCTTGCTTTTCTGTTTGTATCCCCAGAGCCTACAACAGTGATTTGCACATAGTAAAGGCTTAATAAATATACTTCATTCATCTATTCATTTATTCATATTTGTTTGTTGACAGAAAAGTAAACTCAAGCCATAAAGCTAGAAAGTATGGTGCTAGGATTCAAATCTGAGTCTTCTGACTCTTAAGTCCTGGGCTTTTTCCAATATCTCCCCCGAAGGGAATTAGCACTGATTGCTGCTTGCTTATTTACACATATTAGTGTTTTAACTTTCTGCTGTCAGAGTTTGCCCTTTGATTCTATTCCCATGTGACCAAATAATATTTATGACCATGGTATTTTTCCTTCTCTTGGATTTCTTTTCTCAAGTATTTCATTAATGCATTTGGGACTGAAATTCAGCTAAATGGCACTAAATCACTAGAAACCTTTAGAAGATTACTATTTATTTTGCTTCCCTTTCCCTGACCCTCCCTCTTTGTTTCTCAGTGAATTTTCAAGGCTAACATTTAATTTTTGCATGGTCAGCTAATTCACTCCTCTGTGGGGATGCCTCTTTTCCATTCCAGTTGATTGGTGTACTTGACGCTCAGCTTTTCAAAATGGCCCCTTCCCAGGTACTAATCGATACATATTTTAACAAGGGCTTCATTACTTCCTCCCCGTCGATAATCTCTGTTTGCTATTTTTCTCAATAAAGGTAAATGGTTTAGAAGCTGGTTTGGCCTTTCAGCCCTTTTCGAAATACAAGGAATTGCCTTCCTAATTTAGGTGAATGGATTTCTCTTTCTTCGGTGGTCCCTTGCCTCCAGGTATCATCCTACTCCTTAACCACCAGGGCACTATTGATTCAGCCCTCCTGTTTAGGAGTCTCTTTAGATTTAACAACTTGGTTCTCCTTCTAGATGGTTCTTCTCTTTTATGCCCTGGGCCTTAAAGCATTTCTTAAGGAAGCAATACTGGCTGGTCCCTATTCTAAGGATTCCTTCTTTTTTGCCTTCAAGAAATATGATCCACATGGTGAAATGGGAAGAACAAGCACACACATTCCTTCTGTAATGCAACTTTCCCCATTGCAGTTTTCGGATCTCTCTGCTGAGCATAGGAAATTAAGTGAGAATTTTGGGGGAGTTTTGCAGACGCTGTAGACAACACATGAAGGTGCAGGAAAAAATTTAGAAACTATATAGCCTATGACCAAATACTTAACCCAAATTACAATAAAGTGCTATAAATACTCCATAAAAAGAAAAAGAAAAAAAGTCAGGCTTTTTCTCTGATGCAGAGGACAAAAATTGTTATGTGGAATTTCTAGATGGTGGGAGCATCGTGCTACTCACCCTGGAGATTTTGTGGAAGGGATATCTGTACTTGGAATATTTGGAGTCAGAAATTGTAGGTTCAAACCCTGGCTCCAACACTTAGCAGAAGTGTGGACACAAAGCTACATGCTTTCTATAATGAGATACTCACGGTTTCAAAAGGCTGTTCAATTCTAATTATTGCATAGTTTTTCCTTATGCTTTGCTACTTTTGATGGCTTCCCCCATATAATTTCATTTGTTGACTGTCCAATTGATCAACAAACATTTATTAACTATGTGTGTCCCATTTCTTTCCAGAGCAAGACAGAACAGGTTAACTTCCCTTTCCTCAGAGAGTATTTGGGTCTTATCAAGCCCTTTATTTTCTTTTTTTTTAAAATTTATTTTATTTTAAATTTATTTTTTAAAATTTTGTTAAAATTTTTTATTTTTTTAAATTTATTTTATTTCTTTTTAATTTTTTGAACACTTATCTTCCATCTTGGAGTTCATACTGTGTATTATCTCCAAGGCAGAGGAGTGGTAAGGGCTAGGCAGTGGAGGTCAAATGACTTGCCCAGGGTCACACAGCTGGGAAATGTCTGAGGCCAGATTTGAACCCCAGGACCTCCCATCTCTAGGCCTGACTGAGCCACCCAGCTGCCCCTGAAGCCCTTTCTTCAGTATGGCATCATCAAAAGAACATTGGCCTTGGAGTATTGGACTAAGACCTAGGTTTAAATTCTGGTTTCTCCACTGGCTAACTATGTAAGCATAAACAAGCTCCTTCAACTCTAGGAGTCTGTTTGCTCATCTTCCTCATCTCCTCTTTAGCATGGAATCCTCTGAATGACTCATGCTTGTCAATGCCTTTCCTAAACATGAAACCCCAGAAGTGAACATAACACACCCACATATGTGGTCCAACCAGGGATTCAGTAGGATCATCGCTTTCTTTATTTTAGAAGAACCCACTAATACGTCTTAAGACTGTTATGTTTTTTTTAACCGCCACATCATACTGTTGACTCAGATTGCTCTGAAGTCCACTAAAAGCCCATGACCTTTTCCATACTGTTGTCTCCCAGTATTACCACTATTTTATACTTGTGGTTTAAATCCTGGTTCTGAGCCTTTGTGACCTTGGTCAAGTCATTAAACCTTTTGGAGTCTCAATTTCCTCTTCTACAAAGTAATGATAATGATACTTATGCTGCCCATCTCACTGTGCTGTTCTGAGAGAAGTACTTTGTAAGATATAAAATGCAATAGAAATGTAAGTTATTATAGTTGTTATTGATTTTCTGACACAGTGTAGGCTTTACAGTTTTTTTAAAGTTTAATCTTAGTAGAGTCAGCCTAATGCCCTACCCTGTCAAGATCTCTTTTTTTGAAAGTCAATCAACAAGTATTTAAGTGCCTACTGTGTGCCAGGCATTGTACTAATTGCTGAGAATACAAAGAAGGATGTCTAATACAGCTCCTGTTCTCAAGGCGTTCACATTCTAATGAGGGAGACAACATGCAATCAGCTACGTACATCATATATATGTACATGGTAGCTCACATTTATATAGGGCTTTAAGGTTTGCAAAGTGCCTTGCAAGTATCTCATGTTATCCTCGCAACAACCCTGGGACATTGCTGTTAGTACTATTCCCATTTTACAGATGAGGTAACTGAGAGAGTGGCTTGCCCAGAGTCTTATAGCTAGAAGGTACCTGAGGCTTTTGAACTTAGATCTTGTAAGATCTTTTTGGATTTGATTTTGACTCTCACTCAACATTCTAATGATCTCTCCCAGCTTGACCATCTGTAAATTTGATAATTGTGCCATCTCTGCCTTATCCAAATCATTGATAAAAGTGCAGGTCAGTATAGAACCAAAGACGTGTCCCTCAGAAACCCAACTAGAAGCTCCCCCAAAGTTACCATTAATTCATAAATTATTCCTCTTTGGGTATGATCATCTAGTCATTTCTGATTCTGCATCCCTGTAGCAGAAGCATAAAGAAAGGATCTTGCCAGATGTCTTGAAAACATCCAGATATAATAGACTGTAATTTTTTGATCTACCATTCTGGTATTCTGTTCTCTCTACCCACTTTCCCCTCCCAAAAAAACTGAAATGAATTTAGTTTGATTTGCCCTATTCTCACGGAAGCCATACTGGCTTTTAGTCATCACCATTTTTTCTTTCTAAATGCTCACAAATCATCCTTTTAGTGAGAAATTCTGGTATTTTCCCAGGAATAAAAGACAGGTTTTATTGACCCTCATTTTAGAAATTCTTCCTACTTTCTTTTTTTTCCCCCAAAATTGAGACATTTGCCTGTATGGAGTCCTATGGCACCTCTCTGATTCTACATTTCTTTTTTCCAAGAACACTATCAGAGGCTCAGCAAAGCATCTGCTGGTTCTTACAGTATGATGGAATATGATTCACCCAGATTTGATGACTTGAACTCAGTGAGAGTTGCTTTTAGAGTTTCTTGTGACTTGTCCCTTTTCTCCTCACCTACATGTTTCTACCCTGGTTCAAGTCCTGACCAACTACTTGCTTGAACTGTCTCAATCTCCTAGACTTCAGGATGTCCCTTTTTCAATTTGTTTTCCACATAGCTGCCAGATGGATACTCCTAAAACCAGATCCTATCAAGGCATCCTTCTAGTCAAAAATGTTCCGTGGTTTCCTACTAAGACAAAATACAAAATTCCCAGCCTGGTATTTAAAGCCCTCCACAATTTGGCCCCAGTATATCCTTTCAGTCTTATTTCGTCTTACTCTTCAGCGTATTCTTTGTTCCAGGCAAACTAATCTGCTAGTAAGTCCTACCATACAACATTCTATTCCTTGGCTCTGTGACTTTAAACAAGCATTATGCCCTTCCTCCTTAGTCTCTCCCTTGAAGAATCTCTAACTTCCTTTGAAGTTCCATAGCTCAGATGCCACCACTTAAAAGATGTCTTTCCTAATACCCCCAATTATTAATATATTCTCTCTTGAAATTGTTTTGTATTATTTTATATACAATTTGCATTTGCTTATATATATGTATATATATATTTCAGTAGAATATTAGCTCCTTGAGGGCAGACACTATTGTTTTATCTTTACTTCCCAATGTCTACCTCAGTTCCTTACATTTAGCAGGTGTTATTAAATTTAACTAAATTATTATCTCACTTATTTGGATTTCAGCTCTCATTTTTGTTTTATACCTTATTAACCATTTAAAAAATAATATGACCAATGCTAAAAGTAGATGGGGGGAATGTAGTAACAGATAATGAATGCATAACTATATGAGTCTTATTTTGCTTCTGAATAATTCCAGATTATTTGATCATACTGCCAAACAAAACCTTGGTAACAAATATGCAGAGACAAGCAAAACAAATTTCTACCTAAAATTTCTTTTCACAGTCTGATTTTTTAAAATAGATACAGGTGCATCCTGAAAATAAATCAAATAGTTCAAATCAGGATGCTTTTGAGCTACCTGTAACAAATGTGTAATATACTCTCAAACCATCACAGAATTTCAAATGTTAGAGTAGAAAGGAACTTTAGAGATAATGCATACTACTAGTCCTTATTTTGAGAAGGAGGCAACTGAGGCTCCGAGGTCACATATCTAGTAACATTCTAGGATTTACACAAGTTTTTTGACTGAGAACCCATGTATGCATCCAAACCTATCATTTTATTTTGATTTCCTATAGCATCAATATTTCCCAATTAATGAACATTTTCATCTTTCTTTCCTTCCTCTTTTCTGCCCCACCAAAAAAGAAAAAGAAAAAGAAAACCCTTGTAACAAATATGTGTGGTCAAACAAAACAAATTCCTATATTGGTCATGTCCAAAAATGTGTATCTCATATGTTTAGTCTATTGTTTCTCCATCACAATGTGGATAGCATTCTTAATCTTTGGTCCTTTGGAATCATGACTGATCATTGCATTGACCAGAATTCTTAAGTCTCAAAAGTGTTCATTTTTACAATATTGTTATAGTATATATAGTTTTTCTCCTTATATTATTCACTTTACTCTGTATGAGTTAATTTGTCTTCCCAGTTTTCTCTGAAACCATCCAGATTTCCATTTCTTTCAGTACAATTCCATTACACTCATATACCATAATTTGTTCAGTTGTAAGGCACCACAAAATGAAATGCTATAAATATTTTTGCATATATCTTTCCTAGCCCCTCCCCCTTTTGGAATCTCTTTTGAATATAGGCCTAATAGTGGTATTGCTGGATCATAGGATATGCATAGCTTAATAACTATTGGGGTATAGTTTAAAAGTGAATGGCTCCATCAATTCATAGTTCCACCAAGAATTCATTAATGTTTCTGTTGCACCACAATCCCCCCAGCATTTGTCATTTTCCTTTTTTTTTGTCAACTTTGCTAATCTTAAGGTTATAAGGTAGAATCTTCATTGTCTATGGTACTTTAGCATCACATGGTTTCCCTAATTGTTTCTTTTAATTAGGTCTATTTTTTGCTTTCACTTTGTCTGGGATCATGATTGCTACCTCTGTCTTTTTTACTTCAACTGAAGCATATTAGTTTCCATTCAACTCTTATTTTAACTCTCTGCATGTCTCTTATAAATCAGCATGTTGTTGGATTCTGGTTTTTAATACATTCTATTTGCTTTTTTTGTGTGTGAGCTCATCCTATTCACACTCAGTTATGATTATTGTGTATTTACTTCTATGTCATTTTCTTTTCTCCATTTTTTATCCAATTCCAACTCAGAATCTATTTTGCTTCTAACCACTACTTCCCTTAATCTGCCCTCTTTTTTATCATTCTCTTTCACTTATCCTCCTCCCCTTCTATTTCTTTATTTCTATACACAACTTAATGTGTTTGTGTGTGTATTTATGAATGTTTAACTACCCTAATAATGATAAAGTTCTTAGGAGTTAAATGTATCATCTTTCCGTATTGGAATTTAAACAGTTTAATTCCATTGAGTCTTTTAGGATTATTCTGTCATGTTTACCTTTTTATCCATCACTTGAGGCTTTTGTTTGAAAGTTAAATTTTCTAATCAGCTCTAGTCTTTTTATCAGGGTATGCTTGAGAGCTTTCTGATTCATTAAATATCCATTTTTCCAACTGAAAGATTATACTCAGTTTTGCTAAGTATATTACTCTTGGTTGTAATCTTAGCTCCTTTGCCTTCTGCAATATTATATTCTAAACCTTTGCATCCTTTAATATGGAAGTCAATCAATCTTGTGTAATCCTTGTTGTGGTGCCATGATTTTAATAATTTCTTTCTGGCTACTTGAAATATTTTTTCCCTATGTAAGAGCTCTGGAATTTGGCTTTAATATTCCTGGGAATTTTCATTTGGGGATCTTGTTCAAGAGGTAATTAGTAGATTCTTCCAATTTCTATTTTACTCTTTGGATCTAATATAGGATAGTTTCCCTTGATATTTTCTTCTTCTGAGCATGTTCTTTCCTCAATCTATTTTTTAGGTCAGTTTTTTTTTTCTAGGAAATATTTCATATTTTCTTCTATTTTTCCCCCTTCTTTTAGTCTTCCTTCCTTCCATCTCCAGACCTGGCTCTCTATCCCTCTTCTAGGAATTCTAGTCGAGTTTGTGCTCAATTAATAATTTTCTTTGAGGCTTTTTTGTTGTTCATTTTCACATTGTCATCTTCTTCTGAATTTATGTCTTAGTCTTCTCTGTCACCACAGTAACTTTTTAAGGTCAAATTTTTGGTGTTGTTTGCTTACTTTTCCAGCCTATTTCTTGATTTTGATTTGAACTCTACCCACCTGAGAGTGGGGAGGCACCTTCCCGACTATCAGACTTTTTTTGTGCTGAAGTTTTCAGAGCAAATTCTTGAGGTCTGCTTGTTTTTGGTGCTTCCAAGGTATTGTGATCATGGGAGAGGTATTGCTATTGCTTTCTTGGTCTTTGCTCTGATATTCACACAGGAAGGGCCCCTTGTTCCCTGCAGCCATAAGTGCTAGCACTCCTCTCTGCTTTTGAACTATGACTAGGGCCCCTGTCTCCTTGTGGCCAATCACCAATACTTCTCTTCACTCTGGAAGTCTGACCCAGATCTGTGTAGGGGCAATGAAGCTGCTAATCAGTTCCAGCTACACCCAGATCCCCAGCAATCTCTTTATGACCAGTTGTCCAATTTCTGAAACTGCTACTCCTGTTGCTGCTTCTGTTACCACCACGGCTGCCATGTACAGGCCCTGGACAGGGCACCATCCTGGTATCACAGATCTCTCCTTCAATCTCTTATATTTTCTTAGTCAGAAAAACGGCTCATTCCCTGACCTTTTTTGTTGGCTCTGCCATTCCAAACGTTTACTTGAGGTGTTATTTTAAAGTTGTTTAGAGGAGAATGTTGGGAAAGTTCAGCTGGATGATTCGTCTACCATCTTGACTCCCACATAGATTGGATTCTTTTGGTAACTACCCTTTTTCTTCTTCATTAGAATTTTTGGCATTTTGTCCCTTTTTGAAAGCCCTTTCCTGCTGGGTCAACTTCTCCATCAGAGATAAAGCATAGTAGATATAGAGCTTGCAACCTTGGAAGATCTGAGTTCAAATTCTCTGCTTCTGAAACATATTAGATACATGACTGTGGGTAACTTAATGTCTCAGTGCTCTAGGCAACTCTGAGACTCTAAATTCCAGGAAAGGTGCCACTCTGCCTTAGTAGAAGGAGTTTGCTTCTTCTAGAATTATTTTCCTTGTACCAATGAAGTCATGGGTCCTATTTCTTACCCAGGCCCTACCCTTCTAGGATACAAAATACAAAATATTCTATTGAAGAAGAAAAAAGATAATAGTAAAAAGTGTCCAATCCAGGTGGAGGCCAAGATGACAGATGAAGGGCAACCAACCAATGGAATTCTTCAAACATTTCCCTTCAAACAACTTTAAAATTATACCTCAAATCAAATCTTCTTTTGGAAGAGAGAGCTCTAGCATAGATTTCAAAAGTTGAAGTTGATCATTCCTACTATATTCTACTTTTATATCAAATTTGTGATATTTCCTGAACTCTCCAACCACTTTTGCTTTATAACAGAAAGGTCTGTAATATAAAGCCCCTGTTTCCTCATGTATCATGTCCTACCATAATTTCATTTCTGCTTTTTCCTCTGTTGATTATCACCTATATTTTACCCCATCTGGTTTCTGGATTTCTTCAAATGAAACATAATATTTTGAAAATACAAATCTATTTAGCTGCCCCTTTAAATCTAATCTGTTTCTTTGGAATAAGGTTAGTTTTTCTCTTGTCCTTGTCTAGTAATCACAGGCCATATTCTCAGTGATACTTATGAGGTCAAATCTACTTTCTTGTATTGATCCCTCTAATTCACCTCATTACCTTTATTTTCTCCACAAAAATCTGAGATGATGAGTTTCATTATTCCTATTCTTGGATATTGTTTCATGTGAATTATAGGTCTTTCCCTCTAATATTCTTCTCCTCACATTGTACCTGCTACCATATTGTGCTTTCCATGATAAGAGGATTTGTAGATACATGTTGGCAGCTTTCTCTTTCTCCCTTCATTTTCAGTTTAAATACCTCTTAATCAGATTCATGATTCTCCAGGCAAATATATTTTTCCTGGTATTTGTTATATGTGCTGCATCCCTGGCCATCAGTCCATTCATATTTTACCCTAAACCAGGGTCCAGAAATCCAATTACCCCTTTTAGACTTATCCAAGGGTTCAACTTGCCAGACTTGCTATCCCATTCTGAAGCACTTCACTTTGCAGCAATAATTTAAAAAATAACACCCATGTTAACTGAAGTCTTAAATTTTACAATCTATAACTTAAATTAGACCTACTATAAGTCTTCAAGTAAAAGCTGTGTAGGAATCCTAAAATGTCAAGAACTAAGAAGTACCTAA
Source organism: Monodelphis domestica (assembly GCF_027887165.1). Classification (NCBI taxonomy): domain Eukaryota; kingdom Metazoa; phylum Chordata; class Mammalia; order Didelphimorphia; family Didelphidae; genus Monodelphis; species Monodelphis domestica. Next base: position 134,924,616 of record NC_077233.1, on the reverse strand, counting down.
AAATCTAGTCTAAACCCTTGCATCTACCAAAGAAGAAACTGAGGAGCAAAGAGAAGAAATGACTATTGAGCAAGTAAGTAGCAGAGCGAGGACAAAGTAGTATCCAAATCTCCTGATTCTTATTCTAGTGTCCTTTCTACATTGGTAGAATCTATGCTGTAGTATAGATTGTTCCAGAAGCACATTTTTGTCTTATTCTGCTTGTATACAGTTCCTTTCCTCAGTTCATACCTTTAGGCCATGGTGAAAATCAGAAGACTTTCATTACTCTAATTCTGGGCTCCATAATTCATTCTCAGTGGCAAATGGAAAACTAGCAGAGCAAGAGCCAGTCTTCAAGAGGGAGGGACCTTTTGTAAATGCTCCAAGTTTTCCCATCAGAGCTATATCAGACTGTTTTGACCATGGCTTGTTTTTGGCTCTGAATCTCCTCTTAGTCCTTCTCCCAAATGACATGTCATTTGGTCTCTTTTTGCTCTAATATTTTCCCCACATGTCCTGGCTTTTAACTCTGGCTTTGTGTTTTCCCCAATCATTGTTGATTTTGACCACTGGTTTTTGCTTTGATTGCAGTTTTCTGGTCTGGCCCCTTGACTCCCAATTCTCTTCCCCTTACTATAAACTGGTGTCAGGGTCTGCCCCGCTTAGGCTATCAAGCCCCTGAGGTCCCCAGGAGCCGAATTTTGTTGTGACATCTTTATTCATGGTTACATAATTTATGTCTAGAAGAATTGATAAGGGGCATCTGGGTAGCTCAGTGGATTGAGAGCCAGTCCTAGAGACGGGAGGTCCTAGGTTCAAATGTGGCCTCAGATATTTTCCAGCTGTGTGACCCTGGGCAAGTCACTTGAACCCCCCATTGCCTAGCCCTTACCACTCTTCTGCCTTGGAGCCAATACACAGTATTGACTCTAAGACTGAAGGTAAGGGTTTAAAAAAAATAGAACAATTGATCAGTGTGTGGCAATGACTTCTTAAGGAAAAGTATTAGAATCAACTTCCTTACTTCAAATGCAGGGATCCAACTCCATGTTGGTTCGTACAAAAGGGAGCTCGTGACAGGGAACACAGGCCAAATGCGAAATCCTCAAGTCAAACACAGCACTTTTAAAAGGGGCAAGAATAAAAAGATTTGTACTCCAGGGTGGAAAATGGGACTCTAAAGCCAAAAAAGGAATTTCTTTTCTAATTAATGGTTCTGTGAACTTTATCCATAACCCAACTCATTATAAATACATATCTATTTTCAAGTCGTATTCAGTTCAACAGTATGGCACTGTTCTAGGTTTATGGGTACACTGAATGAAAAATGATTTTCTACCTGTCTTCTTAGAATCTGAAATAGAGTACAGAAGATATGCTATGTGAGCAAATATGAGACTGTGGCATAAAATGTAGCAAAGTAAAGAAGAGATTAAAAGCCCTTCTATGACAATTTAAGTAAGGAAAAACTACTTTTAGTTGCGAGTAGGGTAATTCAGGGACTTTGGTCTTCCCAGGCTTTATAGAATAGGTTGGGTCTTGAAGAAAGAGAAGGAATTTTTTTTTGACATTTTATTTTATTTTATTTTTTCAGTTTTTTTAAGAATTCAAGTTTATTTATTTATTTCATTAATTTAGAATATTTTTCCATGGTTACATAGATCATGTTCTTTCCCTCCCTTCCTGCCATCCCCCTCCTGTAGCCAATGGACAGTTTCACTGGATTTTACTTGTGTCGTTGATCAAGACCTATTTCCATATTATTAATATTTGCACTGGGGTGATCATTTAGAGTCTACATCCCCAATCATATCCTTATCAACCCATGTGATCAAAGGAAATGTTTTTCCTCTCTGTTTCTACTCCCACAGTTCTTTCTTTGGATGTGGATAGCATTCTTTCTCATAGAGAAGGCTTTTTAAAAAGAAGATAATAAAGTTGTATGTTCCAGGCATGGAAGATGGTTTTTATGAGTACCCAGACATCACATAGTATAAGACAAGTTTGAGGACATGCTAGTAAGTTCAGTATAACTAGAGTGGAAAGTGTGCATGTGTGGAGGGGAATAATGAGAAATAAATCTGGAAGAAAGCTTGTAGCCATATTTTGGAGAGCCTTAAATCCCAAGGTGAGTTTGCATTTTATCCTAAAGGAATGGTTAAAGAACTTTGAACAGAGTGATGGTATATTCAAGCCTATGCATTAGGAAGATTAATTTAGTAGCTCTGTGGAGACTGCACTGGAGAAAGAAGAGATTAGAGGAAACTAGTTAAAAGGCTATTAAAATTGTAATGTCATTCCCTAACATGCAGGTTCCCCAGAGATGGTTGCCTCACGTTCAAGATATTCTTTGGTTCCACATTTGTTATTTAGGTGGCTTAGAGGATAGACGCCTGTACTTGGAATATTGAACATCTGATTTCAAATCTTGGCTTAGATACTTATTAGCTGTGTGACTTAAGCACTGGCTGCCTCAGTTTCCTCATCTGTAAAATGGAAATCATAGTAGCATCTACCTCGGAGGGTTGTGATGAAGAGCAAATGGATGACAATCTATAAAAGTACTTTGAAAACTTTAGCTATAGAAATGTTAGCTGATTGTGTAATGTTTGCTATAAGCCATAAAGCACTATATAAATATTAGCTATTAAAACTGTAAGTAACAAGCCCTTACCAATTTGTTTAAGACACAGTTTAAAGTAGAGGCACTTAATGAAATGGCTTTGTAAGAAAAGTAGCAGTCAAATATTTCCCGGGTAAGCCTGGGGCACCCTCTCCCATAAAACTTACAGCATTAGTAGGTGAGGAACATATGTGTCCAGGGTCCATATGTGGAGGGGCATGTGCCTAGGAAACACATGTGACAAGGGGGCATCCATGGGTGCATGAACATATGTAGGAAATTCATGGGTTCAGGGCTTAGAGACGAAAGGACAACCACTTCTGTATTACTGCAGGGTCACTAATATCTTGTACAATGTTATTGTCTTGTTCCCATGAATCCATCTTCTTACTGGTCTCTGCTAGATCTTACCCTGCCAGATACATAGTTTCCCCAAATGCACAGTGTCTACCAGAAGGTGCCACGTGAGGTCTCACTGGGTACTTGACTCTGGAGCTTGTCTTGCTTCTAGCTCCCAGCCTCAGGTGCAATCCTTGGCTATGGACCCATCTCTTCTTCATGACTGGAATTGGATTTTTCCATGTTCTTTTTGTTAAAAACCAGAGACTCTTAGAAAAGCAGCAATGTCTGTCATAGACCAACTAAAAACTTCAAGGGAAAATTCTTAGCTCCACTCATTCCTCTCCAAGGAATAATCTGTCTTGTTCCCTTCATCATCTTGCCTGTAAAGCTTCTCATCTTAATAAATCAACAAATATTTGTTAAGCACTTACAATATTCCAGGCACTGTGCTAGACAATGTGGATACATGTACAGAGAATGAAACAATCTGTACTCACAATGAGCTTGCATTCTAATGGCAGAGACAAAGGCATATGAAATAAATAAGCATAAAGATTTTATATATGCACGTGCACAGACACACAAAGTTGTTAGCTACAAGGTAGCTTGGGAGAAAAGGCATTTGCAGTAAAAAAAAAAACTGAGGAAAGGCTTCTTGTGGTAGAACGGCATCTCTGTAAAGAGTGAGGAGGACTACAAGAGGTAGAGGTAAGGAAGGTATGCATTCCAGGTAGTGTGGAAGGAGACAGGGAAAGAGAAAGGTGGCAAGAACAGCTGCAGGTATCAAAACCTTTAGAATAATACCTGAGAATTTAGTTGTTTGTTTTTTTTTTAACCTTTACCTTCTGTCTTAGAATCAATACTATGTATTGATTCTAAGGCAGAAGGGCAGTAGAGCTGGGTTTAAGTAACTTTCCCAGGGTCACACAGCTAGGAAGTACTTGAGATTTTGAACTCAGGACCTCCTCATTTCAGGCCTGGCTCTCTATCCACTGAGCCATCTAGCTGCTCCCAGAAGCTGGTCTTTCAGGCTCTTCTATTTATTGCTTTGCTCTTTGCTAACTTTGGGATTTTTAAAAGTAATTTTACTCTACTTCACAGTCAGCATTCTACATGTCACCTGATTTTAATCTCCAAAGTTTAGACTGTGCTTCAGACACCGTACCCCATTTTCTAGGCTCTGTGCCTGTGACTACCTCTCATACCTGGAATTCACTCCCCCCCGACCCCCCCCCCCATACCTTTGCCTTTTAGAATCTCTAATTTTCCTAAAGATTTCATTTCAGTTCTATCTTCTTTGTGAAACCTTTCTAGATATCTCCAGCTGCTAGTACCCTCCCCTTCAAAATCACCTTGTACCTATTTTGGCTCCATTTTTACTCATCTATAGGTAGGTTCAAATCTTGGTTCTACAACTTGATTCTACTACACACTTATCAATGTGTAAACAAGTCATGTATCACCTTGGGGGCTCAGTTTCCACATCTGTGAAATTAGACAGTCAAATTAAATGGTCTCCACAATCCCTTCTAGATCTATATTTAATATTATTTCAAATTATCTATATTTAAATATTGGTCAGTAGCTGTTGCACTTAAACAAGGTTTTGGTTAAAATCTACTGATTTTTATGGAAGTGGTAAAGAAATGTGAAGTAAAGAATCATTGAGTCGAATCAAGGATTTCCCTAAGTTAGGGAAGCATTTTTGGGTGTCCTTTTGTTCTAGTAAACTTTTATTATTTATTTTGAAAATATTGCTTTTAAACATTATTAACAAAATTTTACTTCCAAATTCTTTCCCTCTCTCAGTCTCTCCCCCACCCAAGAGAAGACAAATAACATTTTATCATTTATACATGTGATGTCATGTGGAACATATTTATTACCATATTAGCTATGTTGCCAAAAAAGCAAGAAAAATAAAGTTAAAAACATATGCTTCAATTTGTACTCAGTTCCTCATTTCTCTCTCTGGAAGTGGATAGTGTTTTTCATCATAAATCATTTGGAATTGTCTTTGATCGTTTATTGGCCAGAGTAGCTAAGTCTTTCACAGTTGATCATCATTACAATATTTCTGTTGGGGGCAGCTGGGTGGCTCAGTGGATTGAGAGCCAGGTCCAGAGAGGTCCTGGGTTCAAATATGAACTCAGCCACTTCCCAGCTGTGTGACCCTGGGCAAGTCACTTAACCCTCATTGCCTAGCCCTTACCACTCTTCTGCCTTGGAGCCAATACACAGTATTGACTCCAAGATGGAAGGTAAGGTTTTAAAAAAAACAACAAACAATATTTCTGTTACCCTGCACAGTGACCTCCTGGTTCTGCTCACTTTATTCTGCATCAATTCATATGACTTCCCAGGTTTTTCTGAAACCATCTTGCTTGTCATTTGTTATAGCACAATAGCATCCCATCACAATATACCACAATTCATTTAGCCATTCCCCAATTAATGGGCATTTCCTCAAATAGCTGCTATAAATATTTTTGTATATGTAGGCACTTTGCCTTTTGCTTTAATCTCTTTGGAGCATAGACCTAATAGTGGTATTACTAGGTCAAAAGGTAGGCACATTGTATAGCCTTTTGGGCATAGTTTTAAATTATTCTCCAGGATTAGTTCTTCTTTTGTAATTACTCCTTTTTAATTTTTCTATTTGGCATTTATTTATGTGTAACATGTTCCTAACCTCTTACAAGCTTCTAAATCCTGGTTTGCTTTCAATCTACTTCAATTAATGCTTTTGACCCCTTAATCTCCACTGAGTTTTCTCTTTCCTGGGCCAATTGTTATTGACTCACTTGACTTTACCTCCCTTCAGAACAATTATAGGAAGCGTTCTAATATTAAGGCACATCAAACAACAGATAACAAAACGAGGCCCTAACTTGTGCATTAACCAAACAAATTTCTCCTGTCTTTTCCCTAAATCTGATCCCTTGTTCTGGAACATAGAGTCCAAGCCAAGTCTTCTTTATTCTGAGAGCATTTCTATATTTACTTCATTATAGTTCCCTCTAAATACAGTTTCCTTATGATCAGACTGAAGCTCAGAGAAAATGACTTGCTCATGATCATAAGCTAGTAAATGGCATAGCCAGGTATTCAGATCCCTAAAACATCTGCTATGATATGCATTCACTTCAGCACCTGCTATGTGACAGGTATGGTTTTAGGGGCTAGTGATACAAAAAGGAAGCAAAAAACAATCCTTGCCCTCAAGGAGCTTACAGTCTAATCGAGGAGATAGCATGCAAACAAACATGTACAAGCAAAGCAAATTATATATAACATAAATAGGAAATAAAATAACAGGAAAAGTACTGTTAACTAAGAGGTGTTGGAGAACTGGTAATACCAGTAGGAGGTGGGGTTTTAGTTGGAATTTAAAGGAAGCCAGGGAGCTCAGTGGTCAGAGTGGAGAAAGGAGAGCATCCCAGGCCTGATGGACAACAGAGAGAATGCCTGGAGCCCAGAGAGAACTTAACACAATCCTCAAGTCAGTGTTTCAGAGATGGCTGTATATATGGTGAAACAATAACAACGTTTCCTGGTCTTGGGGGACTAGGATGCTATATTCTCTGTCTCTCTAGCGAGGCATTCCCCCACCCCTTAGCTCTGAATTCAAACACTAACTGGAATCAATGCTAGAGAAGTTTGACCATCTAAAAGAAGAGTCAGGCTCTTGACTTGTAGCTTTTTCCAACCTCTTGGTAAAGTTCCTTGAATTTAAGGTTGACTTATTTCTAGGGTCTCCCCATGGGGCATGTGTGAAGGAGTTAGGTAGGTACTTAATGTATAGAGTTGATATTTATTTCCCTTACACATAAGAAATGCTAAACACGAAAAGATGCTCACATATGCATTGACAGGAAACTCAAAGAAACAGCAGTAATAATTTATAACTATTGTTAAATTCTCCCAGGAGGTTGATACTTAAAATATCAAGACAAGATACAGTTTGTGGAACTGCTGAAAAGGCATTTTCTGTTTTACCTCATTTCCTTGCTGCTCACTCAGTTCCCTTGAGTTTTAATCTTTTGTCAAGCCAGACCAGGGGTTGGGTTCCTCCAGCTGATGGTCCAGAAGCATTGGATGTAGAGAGCACCTCCTGCTCTGAGGACTTGGGGTCTCTCAGGCTCATAAGGTGAGCTCAAGGCTAGTAAAATCCATCTCAGGATCACTGCTTGGATACCTGTGATCAGACAAGGAAGCCAAAGTGGAAAAGACAGGCACCAGAGTCCCAGGGTCCAAACTCCTCTAGCTGAGATGCTGCTTCCTTGCCATGTGCTGCCAAATGCCATGCTACTGGAATGGAAAGAAGGGCACCATGTCTCTCCCAACCCTTCACCGGACTTCTAGGTGGGGGAGTGCTACTTGTCATATGGGAGAATCAGAGGAAGAAGTGATAGAATGAATACTTCCTTTTTAGATGGATACTGTAAGGATACATGGGGTGGGAAACCAACCAGAATTCTGTGTCATCTCAAAGCAACAAGACTTTCTGAACTGAACATGTTTCCCCGAGAGGAGCCCAGATAACTCAACACATGCTCCATGAGATAGATGATTTCTCAAGGCCTGTCCCTGGGCATAATCAACTTTGTTAACAGTTGTGTGAGAACTTTTTTCTTTTTAACCAGCTAGTCCCCTTAAAAGGCTTTAAATAATTGAAAGAAAACAGCTTTCTTTTCCAGCTTCCTGATATATCTGGTTCTTGGCTCAAGGCAGGTAAATGAGCATGAGTCAGTATATTAAATTTCTTGGTAGTAGCAAAGGCATATGCTGGGCATTAACAGGAATTGCAGTACTGATACTTATTAATTGCCAAGTTGATGTTCTCCTTCCTCTGCCCCATCTGTGTTCAATATATATAATATTATACAATTTTTCTATCTGTATTGCTGATAGTATCCTGAAGGAATCAACTCACAAGCATTTATTAAGCATTTGCTATGCTCTAGGACAAAGATATTTATTAGTTGTGTGACTTGGCAGCAGGTCACTTAAACTCTATTTACCTCAGTTTTCTTATCTAAAAAATGGGGGTAATAAAGGCACCTACCTTCCAGGATTGTTGTGAGGATCAAATGAAATAATTATAAGGTGATTAGCACATAGTAAGCACTATATAAATGCTAGCTATCATTATTATTATTAATCTCCATTTTCCTTAGTTTTCCCAATTGTAAAATCAGGGCCATAATAACGCTTACCTCACTGGGTTGTTATGAGGATCAAATGTGATAAATATTACGAAGTGCTTATTTAGCACAGTGCCTGTGTAAATGTGAACCATTTGTTGATATTAGTATTATCCATCAGAAGTGGAGGTGCTAGAAAACCTTGAGTGAAAAGGTACTCACTGCTCTTTTAGGTGGCCAAGTTCCCCTTCGAGGTAGTTCTAATGACTGGGAAGTTTGTCCTTACTTCAAGGTTAAAGGTGTCCCTTTTAATTTCTCATTCATTTCTTCTAGCTCTGTTCCCTTTGGCCAAGCAGAACAAGTCCAAGCATTCCTACAAAGGAAAGACCTTCAAATACTTGAAGACAGCTGTCATATTCTCCAAATCTTCTCTTCTCCCCACTAAACACCCTTAGCTTCTCCAACTAATCTTATCTGCTTGAACTTGAAGCCCTTCACTGTGCTGGTAACCGTCCTCTGGACGCTCTCCAGCTAATCAAGAGCCTTTCCAAACTGAGACAACCTAGTTGCCAACCTACTGGTGATAAGTCTTTTCATGCCTAGCTCAGCTGGTGCTTGGGCATCAGACACAATCTGTCATTAGGTCCTTAGTCATCAAACCTTTCCAGTTTGAATGAACCCGCCAGAGCTTGTTTTCCATTGGCTTATGCTACAAGATGGAACCTTGGAGTAATATTTCTGTGGAGGATAGGGTGATAGGATCATAAAATTCAATGAACATTTATCAGGTGCCTGCCATATATACCAGATATTAGGGATATAAAGATGAAATAAATCCATCAACAAACATTTATTAAGCACTAACTACCTACTAGTCACTATGTCTATGTGCTGGAGCTACAAAGAAAAAGTAAACATAGTCCCCATCTTCAAGGAGATTATATTTTAATGGCTTAGAAAATATGTATATAAATAGATACAAATGAGATACTACATAATGTAAAAAAAGATGGGAGGTATCCCTATTAAAGAAATTGTCCTTTTAAAAATATCTTTACCTTCCATCTTAGAATCAATACTATTTATTTGTTCTAAGGCAAAAGAGCAGTAAAAGTTAGGCTACCCAAGGCCACATAAGAAGTATCTGAGGCCAAATTTGAACCCAGGACCTCTCATCTTCAGGTCTGGCTCTCTATCTACTGAGCCACCTGGCTGCCCACAGAATTTGCTCTTAATGGTGGGATTACAAAAGGCCTCTTTAGGCCTCTTAAATAAGGTGAGATGTGAATGGGATCTTAAAGGACAACAGAGATTCTGAGTGATGGAAGTGAGGAATGAGAGAATTCCAAGCACAGAGGACAATGAGTGCAAAGGCAATAGATGGGAGAGAGGGAGGTAGGGAAGGGAAAGGAAAGAGAATAAACATTTATACAGCATTTACTATATGCCAGGTACTGTGCTAAGAACTCTTACAAATATTATTTTAAGGGGGCAGTTATGTGGCTCAGTAGATAAACCAGGTCTGGAGATGGGAGATCCTGGGTTCAAATGCAGCCTCAGATATTTCCTAGCTTTGTGACCCTAGACAAGTCACTTAACCCCCCCATTGCCTAGTCCTCCCTGCTCTTTTGCTTGGAACCAATATACAGTATTACAGTGTATTGATGGAAGGTAATATTTTAAAATATTATTTCACTTAACAAAGACAAGAGATGGAACATGATGCACAAGGAACAGCAAATAGAGCTGGGTTTCTTAACCTTTTTTGTGTCATTTGTACAATTGTACTTTTTGGCAGTCTGATGAAACCTATGTACCATTTCTCAGAAAAAAGGTTTTTAAATGCATAAAATAGAATGAATGGAATTTTAAAGGAAACCATTATATTCAAATGCAGTTATCAAAAAATATAAAACTCAAGTTCTTGGACTCCAGATTATGGCTATAGATCACATGAGGAGGAGTAATTTATAAGAAGATTGGAAGATAGGAAGGAGCTTGGTTGTGGAGAGTCTGAAATGCCAAATAGGGAGTTTAGAGCTTGATCTTAGAGTAACGGGAAACTACTGTAGGTTACTGAGAATGGCATGGGGGCAAAGTATTACAAAGTCATATCTACATTTTAGGATAATCACTTTGACAGGTAGATGGAGGATGGATTGGAGAGAGGCTTGGAGCAAAGAGATATTTGGAAATTAAGAGATCCTTGAGAACTATGGAGGGAGCAGTTTCAGCTAAATTAGTAGAACAAAATTCAGTTGCAAAGGGTTTAGAAGAAAGTGAGAGGATCTGGAGTAGAGGAGCCTAGTGGAGATAGAATGTTCAAGATGCTAAGCTAAAAGAGGAAAGAGATATAGGATGATAGTTCTCAGGGGAAGAAAGACCTCGTAAGGATTTTTTTAAGGATGGGAGATACAAGAATGTTTTTATAGGCAGTAGGGGAGGACAAGTAGATAGGAGATTGAAGAGTAGAAAGAGAATGGGGATTATAGTGGAGGCAGCCTTTTAGAGGACTGGAAGATGATATGATCAAGTGGGGTTGGCCCTAGGCAAGGAAAAGGGCCATGTTTTCATCAGAGACCAGAACAAATGAGGAGATAATTGGTGATGATGTCAGAAATGGGAAGTGAGAAGAGGTGAAGTATGGGACAAGTTCCTCAGCAGAGAGGGTGGGATGGGAGAGGACATGCCATTAGACTGTTGAAGAGAGAAGGGAGGATTTAGAACAGCCCCTGTAGTGAATGAGCTGTATCAAGATTTGATTAGGCAGAAGTACAAAATTTGCCTTCTAGTAATGAGGTTTGGATAACAAATTTGTAATGGAACCAGTGAGCACAATTTCATGGCTTCTCTAGTTCCACTTAGTGGCTCTTGAGCAAGAGGAAAAGTGGGTGATAGAAGTAATCCAGGGTTGGGAGGTTGGCAAAGTGATTGGTGAAAAGACCAGAGGGAGGGTAAGGGATTTGCAATAAAGGGTAGTGTAGAGTTAAACTCGTTCAACAAAGGGTCAAAATTGGGAAGGGAGAAGAATCTAGACAGTGAAGGGGTGATGACCTAGAAAAACATTGACAGGTAGAAATAGTGGAGATCATGGAGAGGACAAAAAACAGAGAGAGGGGATATATAACATACAGAGAGCAAGAGATATTCAAATTCTCCCCCCCCCCCCAATCAGTCAGTTGTGGAGTATAAGAGGAAAAGTACAGTCGATATTGAAAAAGGTTGCCAAGGATGCAGCATCTGTCAGGAGGAAGTTAGGTTTCAGTAAGTGCCAGAAGATAGAAGGAATGAGAGAAAAAGAGATGAGAGGAAGTTTGTTAATTATAGAGCAGGTTCCCACAGGGTCTGGGAGAAGGGACAGAAAGAATTGGAGTGACATTTCAGATTTGGTGGGTGGGGGTGGGAAAATAAAGGATGCAATTGGATGAGAATGAAGAAATTAGCTAGATTAGGAGAGAGGGGTGTTGTTCAGCATGAAGAGTTCAATGTCACTTGGATGAGAGGAGCAAAAGAGTGTGGGAGTGTACCCAGAAAATTAATCTGGGCAGATTAACAGTGCATAGGGAGAAGTACGTTAAAATAGTCAGGTGTTTAGAAGGTTCTAAGTTGTTCTTCAAGGCCCCAAACTCCTAGCAGGAAGCACTGACACATCACAAAATAGGGTATTTTTGCTTTTAAGGAATGTATCATCTAATGAGAGCAGTGACAGGTATACTTATACTCCCTTATTTCAGAAATCCATGATTTGTCATCCAAGGAGTGTATCATCTAATGAGAAAGATGATATATGTACTTGGAAACATATATCAGAGATTCATTATTTGTCTGTGAGGGATCCCTTCCCACTTCATGCTTAGGAAGTAGCCTTTGAGAATTTCTGTGGCTAAATGATAGCACCTGTTCAGCAGCTACCTTCTGATGATGAGTCTCTACCTCCATAGCTGGACATGTCTTATTCAGCCCTTCTAGCTTGGGATGACCTTCCAGAACTTTATCCCATTTGATGATTTTTCTTTTTGCTTGGCAAAGATACTGGAATTATTTGCCATTTTCTTTTCCAACTCATTTTACTGATGAGGAAATTGAGGCAAATGGATTAAGTGATTTGCCCAGGGTCACAGAGCTAATAAGTGTCAGGCCAAATAGTCTTCAGGAGTCTAGGATCAGGTCTATACCAAGATGAATCAGCAATATGGATTTTTGAGAAATAGGTACACAAATAATTATAATACAAATCCATATATTATGAGTGGAAAGAATTCACAGCACTATGAGAGAATTGAAGACACAGTCACTGAATCAGAAGGTTTTGGCTCAAAGCATGGCTTTACTACCTTTGTCACATCAAACCAGTCATCTCACTGCTTGGGGACTTGGTTTTCTGAAAAATGAGAGGGTTGGATTAGATGATATATAATGTCCCTTCCGATTCTGAATCCTCATTCTTTCCACCTGATGGAATCAGAGAAGACTTCAGAGAAAAGATGGCACCCTCAGCCTTACAGAAGGGAATGGTTTTCAACAGGCAGAAGTGTGTGGGGAGATTGTTTTAAGAAGTATAGGGAATGGCCCACAGGTGGGGAAGAAGCAGATAAGATGGGAGGAACGGTGAGTAGTCAATTCACTTTGGTTAGGATATAGAGCCTATAAAAGGGAGCTGAATAAAATGGAACTATGGTTTGCTACCTAATAGTATGTCCTTGAGGCTGCTTGCTTTACTATAACTGTCTGCTAAAATCAGCACGTTTCAGAAAGAATTGTTTAAAGGCGGTTTATTTTGAGATGTGTAACAGACTCTGTCTTCAAGTCACCTAGTATGAATAGTTTCCAAGTCATTCGCTTGAATCACCTCCCCCCGACAAGTTATTAATAGTAATAATATATTAAAAACAAGCATTGATAGAGTATTTAAAATAAGCATTGATGGAGTGCAGTATTGAGTGTACAAGAACAAGCTGTGCCAGTCACCTTTCAGCATAAATCAGATTAACAAGATTCAAAGTCAGCAGGAGGCAGGTACAACACTACTACTCACCCCAGTGAGCCAGAAATGGTTCTGGCTTTAATTTTTCCTTATTGCTCTTCTAGATGTTGGCTTTTTTTTATGCTCTACATAAAGCTATTAGCAGCAAAAGGCCAATGAAATGGTATCTTCAGTCTCTCCTTCCTATTGGCTACTTTGTCCTAATCTTCACACATGTCCACGTCTCCAAAATCTTCACGTGACCTTGCAACATTCTCCAGCCACAACTCCTTTCTTTTCTTTCACCAGGTTTCTTGAAGGAGGGGTCTACACTGATATTTCTCTTTTCTTTCCACCTGCTCATCTCCCAAACCCTACAGTTTGGCTACTGAATTTCCCCCTACTATACAGAAACTGCTCTTTTAAAGGTCACTTGGTAATCTACTCATAAAGTAGGAAGCCCTTCTTAACTCTCATCTTCCATCACCTCTCTGAAATATTGGATACCATTTTCCATAAAACTATACTATCTCAGCTTCCATGACAAGATTCTATTCTGCTTTACTTTCTGTTTCCTCATTTCCTTTCGCTCGGACTGGCTGCAGTATCCTTGTACTGGTCTTCCTGCCTCCAGTCTTTCCATTTCTAGCCAACTGCTAATAGAGGCACAGATCTGACCTTGTCATTCACTACTCAAAAGTCTTCACTAGTTCTCCGCTGCCTTTAGAATTAAAACATAGACTTCAATTCAATTTTATTTTAGTTCCAAATTCTTGCCCTTCATTTCTCCCTCCTTCCACCAATTGGAAAGGCAAGAAATATAATATATTATGCAGATGAAGTCAGGCAAAATATATTTATGAATTAGCAAAAAAAAAGAGAAAAAAACAAAAGAAAAAAATTAGCTTCAATCTGCATACTGAGTTTTCTACCTGAAGATAGCATTTTTTCATCATGAGTCCTTTGGAATTGTGGTAGAAGCGTTACTAAATCTTTCACAATTGATTATCTTTATATTAATACTGTCATGTATATTATTCTGTGTTCACCTAATTTATTTATAGTTTCCTTCTTTATATTTAAGTCATTCACCCATTCTGAGTTTATCTTGGTGTAAGGTGTGAGATGTTGATCTAAACCTTATCTTTCCCATACTGTCTTCCAATTTCCCTAGCAGTTTTTACCAAATAGTGGGTTTTGGTCCCAAAAGCTGGAATCTTTGGGCTTATAGACTGTCTTGCTAAGGTCATTTATCCCAAGTCTATTCCACTGATCCTCCTTTCTGTCTCTTAGCCAGTACCATATTGTTTTGATGACCACTGCTTTATAATATAGTTTGAGATCTGGGACTGCAAGGCCACCTTCCTTTGTATTTTTTTTTTTCATGATTTCCCTGGATATCCTTGATCTTTTGTTCTTCCAAATGAACTTTGTTATGGTTTTTTCTAATTCAGTAAAAACATTTTTTTGGTAGTTCAATGGGTCTGGCACTAAATAAGTAAATTAATTTGGGTAGGATTGTAATTTTTATTATTTTAGCTCATTATACCCAGAGGAAAAACTGTGGGAGTAGAAATATAGAAGGAAAACAACTGCTTTATTACATGGGTCAAGGGGATATGATTGGGGATATAGACTGTAAATGAACATCCTAGTGCAAGCATCAACAACATGGAAATAGGTTCTGATCAAGGACACATGTAATACCCAGTGGAATTGCACATCAGCTATGGGAAGGGGAGGGAAGCGAAGGAAAGAATATGATTCTTGTAACCAAGGAATAATGTTCTAAATTGACTACAGAAAAAAATAAAAATAAAATTTATGTTATTGCTGTCATTGGGTGAATTGCTCTGGTTCTGCTCACTTCACTTTACATTTGTTCATATAAAGTATTCTCAATGTTTTCTGGGAGTATCAGTTCTTTTTTTAATTGAAAAATATTATTTAATTAATTAATTTAGAACATTTTTCCATGGTTACATGATTCATGTTCTTTCCCTCCCCTCCCCCCATAGCCAATGCATATGTATTGTTGATCAAGACCTATTTCCATATTATTGATAATTGCACTAGGGTGATCATTTAGAGTCTACATCCTCAATCATATCCCCATCGAACGATGTGATGGATCATATGTTTTTCTTCTGTGTTTCTGCTCCCACAGTTCTTCCTCTGAAAGTGAGTAGCATTCTTTCTCATAAGACCCTCCAAATTGTTCTGGATCATTGCATTGCTGCTAATAGAGAAGTTCATTATATTTGATTGTAACAGTGCATCAGTCTCTGTGCACAATGTGCTCCTCTCACTTTGCATCAATTCCTGGAGGTGATTCCAGTTCACATGGAATTCTTCTAGTTCATTGTTTCTTTGAACACAATAGTATTCCATTACCAACATATACCACAATTTTTTCAGCCATTTCCCAATTGTGGGACCATCATTTCTTACTGAAAAAAATAGCATTCCCTCAGATTCATATATCATAATTTGTTCATTATCTAGTTGAGGTGCATCATAGTTGTATAGCTGGGTCAAAAAGTATACACAGTTTTGGCATAGTTTCAAATTTCTCTCCAAAAATGGTTGGTCTAGTTACAGCTCCACCAACAGTGCATTAGTGTGCTTATTTTCCCATATCTCCTTCAGCATTTTCCATTTTCCTTTTGTTTCAACAGAGTCAGCCTGACAAATGTGAGGTGGTACATTAGAGCCATCTTAATTTTAATTTCTCTATTAGTGATTTAGAACATTTTTATAAGACTATTGATAACTTTGATTTCTTCCTCTGAAAACTTCTTGTTCATTTCTCTTGACCTTTTTTTCAGTTGAGGAATGGCTCTTTTTCTTATAATTTGGCTCATTTCTTCATACATTTAGAAATTAGACTCTTAGCAAAGAAACTTCCTACAAAATTTCCCTTTTTTACCCATTTCCCTTTTTTCTTCTAATTTTGATTGCATTGGTTTTGTTTGTGCAAACCCTTTTTCATTTTGTGTAGTTGAAATGCCTCCTGTGGATCAATCTCTTATTTGGTCATGAACTCTTCCCTCTCCATAAATCAGACAGATAGCTTCTTCATGCTCCCCAAATTTGTTTTGAGATCACCCTTTATGGCTAAATCATGCCATAATGCTCTCTTAAAATTATGTTCCAATCTACCTTTTTGCTCTTTTCTTTTATTCATTTACTTTTTACCAAATTCATTAGTAATATTTTTCCTTTTTTCCTTTTCCATGAGACTCTTTCTATAT
Source organism: Monodelphis domestica (assembly GCF_027887165.1). Taxonomy (NCBI): domain Eukaryota; kingdom Metazoa; phylum Chordata; class Mammalia; order Didelphimorphia; family Didelphidae; genus Monodelphis; species Monodelphis domestica. The sequence continues at coordinate 134,908,305 of NC_077233.1, read as the reverse complement.
TATCATTCATTCCATTCAGACAACCCAGAATGCACTTTCTTCTTACCAATGACTGATGTCTTATTCTTTCTTCAAGGCTTTTCTCAAGTCCTGATTCTTCCATGGAACCCTGATGTCTCTAGCAAGACATAATCTCTTTCTGTCTCCTTTTAAACTTTTAATGCTAATTATCTTTATCACTCACTAAAATCCTCTGATATTTTTTTCACAGGAATTGTTGTTTAAGCACACTTGCCTTGTCTTGTACAATGAGATTCATTTTTTGAATGTGTATCCAACTTTTCACTTATCTTCATTAAATTCCTTCTTTGTAGAGCTAGAACTTCCTTCTACCCTGTCAAAATGTTTTTGGAATGTAACTATTATTTGGTATGCTAGGCATCCCCTTCAGTTTTATGTCATCTTTATATTTAAGAATCAAGCCATGTAGGCCTTCATTATACAGCATTTATAAAAATGTTAAACCATACAAAGACAAAACCAGACCCTTGGAACACATTGAGAGAGATTTCTCTTCAAGACAGCATTCCCTTTGACTTGGTCATTCAGCTATATCCAAATCTACCAATATAAAGTCCTTTGAAATCAAATGAGGGAGAAATAACTTCCTGGCTGGGGATAAAACCGTAGAATAAGAGGAAATTTCAGAGAAATGTCACTTGGAGGATTATTAAATTTTACCTAAAAGAGAAGGGGAGAAAAGGCAAGTACAAGAATAGGATAAAGGTTTAGAGGTGGGGAAATATAGAGTGTATTTGGGCTACAATAAGTAAGGAATTCGACTTGGCTGGACCATAGAGTAGTTGAGGAAAATGAGAGAAAGTCTGGAAAAGATATGCTGGACAAGATTTTGGAGGATACAGAATACTAAACAGTTTGAACTGAATTTAGAAGGTAGGGGCTGGGGAGAGGGAGAATCCTTTGAAGGATTTAGAGTAGGGTACATGATTAGAATTGTGCACAAAGATGAATATTCCATCAGGGTTATGTAGAATTGATTGGAAAGGGAGAAAATAGAGGCAGGGAGACCAGTTATGTTTGTTATTGCAATAATCCAGGTTAGTAGAAAGGCCTGGGCAAGGGGAAGCAATGGAACAAGAGATATTACAGAAGTAGAATAAACAGAGTTTGGCAACTGACTAGCTGTGGGGAATGAGGGAGAACCTGGCTTTGCTTTTCCCTATATGCTCCTTCATAGGCACAACCTTTCACCTTCCTTCTCTTCTGTATGCCTGATGCCTGACTTTCTTTCTATTTTTTTTAATAGGCATTAGGGTAGTGTTTACTTTTATAGCTAGCTTTGAGATCCTGAACGTGAAGGCAAGTTGCATTAAGCTGATGCCAAAGGCAAAGGTTGTAATAACCACACAGAGAAGGTAATGTGGTTGGCAGTATTTTGAATGTACTATAATCAGTTTCTGGACTGGCATGAAGCTGTTTCTAAAGGTCATGTTTGCTTTCAAAATTGTAAAGCAAATTGGACACCTGCACTTGTAGAATTTGTTGGCCAGTCACCTAGAGGCAAAATTTGTTAAAATGATAAACTGGTTTGACCTATCACTAGTTTAGAAGAAAGAATTGTTGTTTCCTTTGGCACAATTTATAGGAATTGAGAGAGTATTATGTTTTGAGTAAGTGGGATGTGGGATTGTATTATCATAAAGTTAGAGGTGAAAGGGACCTCAGAGGCCATCTAGTCCATCCCCTTCATTTTACAGATTAGGAAACTGAGACCCATGAAATTTAAGTGCTCTATTCCATGATTCCACAATTCTAAATTACATGCCTGAGCCTTATATGTTAACCTGGCCCATCTCCTTCTGTTGACATCCTATTCATCCCTCAAGGCTTAATTTCTCCATGAAATCTTCCCCAATCCTTCCAGCTGAAAGTGATCTCAGCACTTCATATTTATCTTCTGCACTTATCAAATCTAGTTGATATTATATTTATCTGGGTATGCGTCTTGTCTCTCCCACTAGTAAGCTTATTGAAGATCAGGGTCATGTCTCATTTATCTATGTTATCTCCTTTAAGTTCTCAAGTAATGCTTTACTTATAATAGATATTTTAAAAATATTTGTTAAATCAATTACTTCCAACTTTGGATTTTTCTTCTTGGATTTATTCCCTTTTCTTCACCTAGCATTTTAGCTTTCATCATTTGATTGATTCCAAGTTCCTCTAACAGCTAGTCTCTGGAATCTATTTGTATTAATTAACTTCAAGGTGTGCTAAATAATTATAATTCTTCCTAAACGCCCCTTGAAGTGAAATAATTTGGTTTCTTAGTGTTTGTGGTTTCCTGTTTCCTACTGATATTACTGATGGTACCTGTTTCCTGTTAGTTTCATCATTCTAATAACACCTGGGATCCTACAAGCTCCACTGTAGGTGGGAATAGAAGGATGAACTGTGGAATGGCTTACAAAGCTTGTGTTTGGGGACAGGATCTCAGACCAGTCCAGTGATTCAGGTTTGCAATTAGAACATAATAAAATATTCATTGAGCATTAAAAATTCAATAAAAATAAGTTCACTTACAATAAGAAATTTGAAAGGATACAATTAGTATTTAAGATGGATGTTGCTTCCCTCCCAATAATAGGTCAGAATAATACCTCACAGGGCTGTGGGAATTCCCCAAACCTCAAAAACATAAATTCACCCTAGACTGCTCTTTTATGCCTCAAGTGAAAAGGAAGCCTCCACATCGTCCAGATCAACCAAGGATTGACTCCTTGCCTACTTAATGGGAAGAGTCCTGCCTATGTAAAACTAAGGCTGTTTCTTATCACAGGCAGAAAAGTGGAATCTTTTCCATGTTTAGTCTGTAGTTTCATAGAATCACTACATCATCTCAAAGAGACCTTAATGGTGGTGGGGAGATAATTTTAGAATTAGAAAAGAACAGAGTATAGAATGTTAGAGCTAGTAGCATCTTTTGAATATAGAACATGGAACATCAGATTGGGGAGAGATCTCAGATTGTATAATCCAGTCCCTTGTTCTACCAATGAGAAAATGAAATCTTTTGAGAATGGTCTGAAGATTGTGTCTAGAATGAGTATTAACTTACATGTCTTTTAGTAAATCAAAAAATCTTTATTACCACATGCATACTATCATTTTCAAGTTATGGCACTAGATACTATGACAGATATAAAGTAGTAAAACTTTAGTCCTGCTCTCAAGGAGCTTATTGTCTCACTGCGTCTAATTGAGGCACTATATTATACCAAAGGATAAGCAATACCGGCAATATATGACTATGTCAAAGTAATATTAAGAAGATGCAAAAGCACCATGAAAAAATACTCTAAGGACAGAATCACATCTGGATTCTGCTGTCAGTTTTGACATTTTCTAGCCGTCTGACCTTAGACAAATTCTTTCTCCTTCCTGTTCATATTCAAATTCCTTCCTTGCTTCCTTGCTTCCTTGCTTCCTTGCTTCCTTGCTTCCTTCCTTCCTTCCTTCCTTCCCTCCCTCTCTCCTTCCCTCCTTCCTTCCTTCCCTCCTTCCTTCCTTCCCTCCTTCCTTCCTTCCCTCCTTCCTTCCTTCCTTCCTTCCTTCCTTCCTTCCTTCCTTCCTTCCTTCCTTCCTTCCTTCCTTCCTTCCTTCCTTCCTTCCTTCCTTCCTTCCTTTCTTCTTTCCTTTATTTTCTTTCTTTCTTTCTTTCTTTCTTTCTTTCTTTCTTTCTTTCTTTCTTTCTTTCTTTCTTTCTTTCT